>NW_026460069.1:0-32499 GCF_021730395.1 Mercenaria mercenaria | reverse complement strand
ACTCATGTTCGGTGTTTAGAAATACCGAATTACAATCAAATTGACTAACAGTGGTGACTTCCCTTTAATAAGCCCGCCCGCTTAGCTCAGTAGGTAAGAGCGTTGGTCTACGGATCGCGGGGTCGCGAGTTCGATCCTCGGGCGGGGCGTATGTTCTCCGTGACTATTTGATAAACGACATTGTGTCTGAAATCATTAGTCCTCCACCTCTGATTCATGTGGGGAAGTTGGCAGTTACTTGCGGAGAACAGGTTTGTACTGGTACAGAATCCAGGAACACTGGTTAGGTTAACTGCCCGCCGTTATATGACTGAAATACTGTTGAAAAACGGCGTTAAACCCAAAACAAACAAACAAATCCCTTTAATATGTTTACACATTTTGCTGTCAACGAAGGTGTTGTCATCAGTTCTTGAAAATATGAAAGATTCATGTTGGTTTTACTAGTTCTACGGTAGGTACTGTGCCTCATTTTACTTTTTTAAATGTATTAATTCCATTTTTCATGATCACAGGTGATAAACGCGTAATCCAATTCCCACTGGTAACACGCTTAAAAACACAAGTGGCAGTAACGTACCTAGGATACAGTATGGGTCCATGAGCCATATGCACTTAAATTTATTACAATTATAATGTTTTCTTAGGGAAAAAATGACAAAGAGCCATTTTGAAAATCAATTTGCTCCTGTGACAATTAGCTAAAAAAATTCAGCACAGAGATGTTTATTTGCTGTTACGGATCTCTGAGCTGAAACGAATCCCGTACTGAAACCTAACCAGGAATCGTGCAAGAAGTCTGTCACGCTCTAATTTCATCAAATGAAATGCAATGGACTCAAAAATACTTTAAAATATTTCTAATCCCTTTTTCTTTTGATCTGGCATAGAATAATCAATGCAACATAACTTGAACACAAGTTATACGCACAAGTTTTCAAATTGGTGCCCCTGTCTTCAATATTTTCTCCGCCATTGCAGTTGTCACCTGATCAGGTTACTCTTCATTTTGAAAACCGATAGGTGGTAAAGAATCTTTATTAGAGCGCTAACTGACCTTTTCTGAGGACATAAACCTTCTAAGGTATGTTTGTTTATAAATTTTATCCAAAATGGTTATATTTATGATTAAATCAAATGCATAATTAAGTAAAATTTTGATAATGGTTTTCAAAAATAACCACGTGCTTTGAACTGTTGCATGACGTCATCAGATTCTCACGAGAGACTGTGCGAAATGTTGCGGTTTGATACTGGTTAGATGCGCCATAACTTAAGGACAAGTCACGGCTGAGATAGTTTAGCATTATTACAATACACAATCGGTATTGAAATTGTGTTTCCAATACATGTGCTCTTTAGATAAATTCTCAATATCTATGTGAATATAAGGGATGTGTTTTGTATGATTGCAACACTCTGAGTTGCTCTAATTAGTGACAAATGACTGAAACAATAGGAATTCGTACGTGACTTGGATAGACAAAGCGACAGTGAGGTAACAATATATTCTTTGATTGTTTTAATTTATGAGTTGTAAGCTACAATATAGAATACCCGTTTTGATGTAAATTGTAAGGATCTGTTCTCTGAAGATTTTCAGAGTTTTCTCATTATGGTACTGCAAATGCCTATAAACTATGTACTGTGAAACCACTTCTTTGTTTCAAAGTTGATGTTTTCAAATTATGCAGTTGTTACGTTTTTGTGTGTCATGTAAATCATGCTTTGTCTATTATATATTTATGAACTTAATGTTTTGTAGTGTGTGTCATGTACAAACATTGTTTTGGTTGTTAACTGTTTAGTGTTTGTATTAAGTGTTGTAACATTTTATGTGTGATGATATAGTTGTAAAATAAATTATATGAAACAGTTAAAAATCTGATTTGTTATATATGTTATAGTATGTTACAGTATAGTTATGTTCTCCCAGTAAACAACCAAAAATAATGTCAAAATAGCCATCATAGAACCATTCACACTTGAAATGCACAAAAATTTTCATCCCTAAAACAGCCCCGCGCCCCACCCCACAACCGCGACATCCAATTGGCTCAAAGAAAATCTGACCCAGAGCAGGCCCTGGGGGTGTAACTGTTTTAAGTTATGTAACCTATTTCAGTTACTTTTTCAAGCATTTTATAACCTGTATTAGTTATAAAATATATTTAACTCATGTATGTTATTCAAAAAAGTCTTTTTGGTGTTCTCACAAAGTGACCTTTAAAGTGAAATTAGTAGCAATCTGTGATTAATCAAATCCTCTTTTAGTCTGAGCATGGCCTGATGAGCATAATGGGATATTAAGAGTTTTATAGCTTTAAAACTTTTGCGTAAAACTTTATTAGCCTTGCGTAAAATTTTTTACTGCATAGCTGGAAAGATAAAAGGTCAAAGATTCAGGAAATAATTGCATTAGTCTCATTCAAAATAAGGAATTGGCACAGGAGGGCTTTGTAATATTTTATGAGAACTGAAACAAGTTATGAAAATTTAAGCAATAACTCAAATGGGTTATAAATTGCGATAACTTGAAAAAGTTACACCCCTGACTGTATGATGCATCATCATATTTGTGTCGAATAGCATTTTCCTTTTTTCGGGAAAAATTATTCTTGTCTCATACTAAGTAAAATCATAACTTCACATACCTTAATTTCGTCATTTATACGCGCAACACCAGCACCGGACGTTGCGCAACCCATTTAAAGCGTATTCCCAGCGGGAATTGGATTGCGCGTTTACCACCCGTGATGATGCTAAGCCTCCTAATAGTAATTCCAGTGCTAACAGGGGTTTATTTTTTATTACATCTGCACATAAATTTGTGGAGGTAATTTCAACTTCGAACGCTGCGAATTTTGCCTTTGGGGACATGTTTTCAATGAACTATACAAGTGACGTACTTTAGGGTTATAATATACCCCAAAAATAAGTCGACAATTCGTTTCTCTGCCTTTCTTTCAATTCACCGGAAGCATTGTGATGTTGACCATGTTGACCGTTACTTTTTTATCATTTATTTTAACAAGCGCCGTGATTGATGCTGACAAAGAGATGCTATTCGTTACTAAGAAGCTGCTGATGAAACTGAATGACCATGTTGTAAACCAGTCAATCGTGACCTTCACCTCGGAAAAGAAAGGAGAAGAATTTCGACATTATTAGTTGAATAAGTTATATTTTGACATATTTATAGCATTTGAAACTATTAAACATGCGTATGTGGTTTACCGATATGCTAATGCAGTTTATTTTACAAACGCATCATGGGGATATTGCCCATATCCTTTCCGCAGCCTTAACGTAATAAAACATATTAGCGTCTGATGGCCCTTTCACGCTACCATAGAATCAACATTTATTGCACAAAATTTATTTTGAAAATGTCTAAGTCTGCAGCTGTCAAATATGGTTATATTTTACATCCAAGGCATATACTGACACTCTCAGACAACATCAAAAAACAACCTTTTGAGCGATTTGATGAAGTTCCACTATCAGTGTACCTTTGGTCCGTTACGGACCCCTTTGGGATTTGTGTTTATTCGAGCTCAAATATCTTTTCGTAGATGAAAAGCTGACATGCCGTACTAAAGTCCAGGTAAGTTCAATTTCAATTCGTTAGAAAGTGCTGAAAATTGACTCCCCAATAGCAAAAGAAAAAAAACAACAACAGAAGTCCATGAGCGTCCAGTCGGGGTGCCCCTGCACGTGACCCCTGAATATCTACGAATCAAATATGGCTTTTTGCAAGTTTAGCATTTCTATTTTCATTTTATTTTCTTCCGGAAATAGCTGAAGGTCGAGTGACATCATTTTCTGTGTTGTCAAAAACATATATTCCTGGCGAGATTGCATAAATATGTGCTCGCCGTCCTAAGGTTATGAAAAAATATCTCAATATTTCCTAGGATCACATCAAATTGGACTAGCTCGGATCTCTTCTCTAGACCCAAAGTCTAGAATTCCGGTATTGTATGTCATGGTATAGGACTTGAATATTAAAACAGGGAGAAAGTATGTAGGCGGCCGGGTAGCTCAGTCAGTAGAGCATCAGAACGGTATTACGAGGCCCCCGGGTTTGAGTCCCGGTCTGGCTGCACATATGTCTCACCCTTTGAGATTTGGCGCCCAGCTTTGGAAGGTGATGGTATTACACTTGTTAGTCTCCTACGCCTGTAATTGCTTATATATACGTACCTACTGGAAAAAATTCAAGGACGAATTTCAAAATGTTGGGGAAATATGTCACGGTATAGGACTTGAATATTAAAACGGGGAGAAAGTGTGTAGGCGGCCGGGTAGCTCAGTCGGTAGAGCATGTGAAGGGTATTCCGAGGCCCTGGGTTTGAATCCCGGTCTGACTGCACATATGTCTCACCCTGTGACGTGTATTACCAGTGTTTAAAGTAAATGCTAGTAATAGTTATGATTAGTTTTCATAGAATTGTCATTACGGGTTGTTTTTGTAAATACTTCATCTATAATATTAGCTCTCGCTCAGGTTTAAGATAAACTTGAATATGTAATTTTATCTGAAGAAAAGTCTAATTGAATAAAGATGTAAGTCACTCAATGAAAAGGAATGAAAAATTCTGTTTTCACAATTCAGCCTTACTTGATTAAGATAAAATCTATAACTCAATGTAAGTTCATGAATACAGTAGATTTGATTTTAATGAATATTAACATTTGGTATTCACTAAAAAGGTTGTTTTAGTAGGTTAAATGTATTGTACTGTTTGCTGCAGTTTTTTTTTTGTTATACCGGTAGATGTGTGTGCCAGTCCATATCTGAGCACTGTAAGGTCTGGCAGCAAAATAAAGATATATTCAAATGGATCTTGTGCTGCGTCTCACATCTGACATACTAGAAAAGGGTATAATCATATCTTTGTTACTATTGCTTATCATGCTTATATCTTACTGTAACTTCACATAAACATTGTCCAGCATACAAGCAAAGTAAAGTATGTGCAGGGGCAGGGACCATTATACATAAGGACAAGGTCATCAGGGTGTTATATTTAGGTTATTTTTAAGGTTAACGTTTTTCGATTACCTTTGTTTTTTTCTGTCATATCTTTGTTACTATTGCTTATATCTTACTGTAACTTCACATAAACATTGTCCAGCATACAAGCAAAGTATGTGCAGGGGCTGGGCCGGTTATACTTAAGGACAAGGTCACCAAGGTGTTATACTTAGGTTATTTTTAAGGTTAAATGTTTTGACAGCCTTTGTTTTTCTGTCATATCTTTGTTACTGTTACTTATATCTGACTGTAACTTCAAATAACATATAGCATAGCACACAGCATACAAACAAAGTATGAGTTGGAGCTGCGCCTTTATACCAAATGTCAAGGTCACCAAGGTGTTATACTTTGATTAGTTTTAAGGTTAAAGGTTTTCGGCAACTTTTGTATTTTCTGTCATATCTTTGTTACTGTTACTTATATCTTACTGTAATTTCACATTAACATTGTCCAGCATACAAACAAAAATTGTGCAGGGGCTGGGCCCATTATATCCAAGGTCAAGGTCACAAAGTTGTTATACATGGAATTATTTTCATGTTATTGTTTTTCAAAAGCTTCGTTTACAGACATATCTTTAGTAGCTTGAAATTAAAAATATTTCTTTATTATTATCATCTGCATGTGTGGTTACATTCCTCATAGCTCTGATTGTATTTTTTACAGAATTATGCCCCTTTCATTCTTAAAGATTTTTGGCAATCTCCGCTCGGTGGATATAACTTTACTGCAACATAAGATAAAGACTTGAAACTTAAGATGTATCTTTATCATCATCATCTGTATGTGTGGTAACAGTCCCCATAACTCTGATTTGTATTTTTGACCAAATTATGCCCCTTCAATACTTTATTTTTTTTGACAAAGTTTGTTTTCTGGACATAACTTTGGTACTTTATAAGATAAAGACTTGAAACTCAAAATGTATCTTTACCATCATCATCTGCATGTCTGGTAACAATCCAAATAACTCTTATTTGTGTTCTTGACAGAATTTATGCCTCTTAGTGTATCTTCCTTTTAAAGTAGAGGTGTCATAGTGAGATATATATTCATTTTACTGTCAAATCGCTGAATAGTGGAGCGCGCTGTCTTACGCACAGCTCTTGTTTAAAATTCTGTTTTAAATGTAATACTTTGTCACAAGCAGCAAGATCAAATTAGGTCAAATTTGGCCTCAGTTGAGCGACTAAGGCCCACTTGGGCCTCTTGTTTTCTGAAGTCTAGTTATAAAACTTACTGAATGATTTTCCAGTCAATAGTCTAAACTTTGATCTTTCAGTGCAGACCTCGGGCAAAACTTTTGACTGTATACCTGCAAGTTATGCAATAAGTGTATATTATCAGGACTCCTTATAATAGTTAATGCTGTTTGCTGTGTTAATAGTTGTGCACAACTCAAATAAGTCATTAACTTAAAAAAATTAGAGTAAATGACAGCAATATATTAAGAGTTGAAATCGTTTAGAACTGAGGATTTGTTATTCGGACATTTCACCACAATATATGATATTTTAATGCAGTTAGAAACGTCTTTGAATTATTTTGAAATTTATTTTATGCTATCCCGGACATAGATTTTACAACACTTATGCAAATATACGTGAATGATGCGTTTCGGAATTTCAGTTTTGGAAATAGTCAACTCATTAAAACAACCAAGCAAATGTGACTGAGGCCATTTAGGTTTCAGGATTACAGACAATTAGAACAATGACTATCGGTAATTTCATTACGTCAGTCACCCAATGGATATCTCAAACAAATGGCATATAACAAATTGTACTTTCATTTTCTTTAAATATGCTGGTTTTTCTGTGTTCTAAATATAGTTCTAACCTTTACCCTGCTAAATTTCCAAAATGGACCGGTCTGTCATAAAGTTTGGGCAGTGTCATTTATTATTAGAAGGGGTGTTCACTCAAAATTTACTGACCGAATAGCAAACAATGCAGACCATGATCAGCCCGCACATCTTGGCCTGCACTGGTCGCAAAGGCAGAATCACTTGTTGCCAAAAAGTATATCGTAGCCTGGGGTGGTTCGACTGGTGCGGCCGCGTTGAACTTTTTTTCGGCAAATTTTAAGTTTTTACTGATAAGTGAAGATACGCTTTCATGTCAATTGTATATTTTCGTGTAATTACAATTTGCCCTTTTTTTATATGTAATATGTCAGACAGTCGGTACAAGTTTCGGAAAAAAATCCAAAATATCTTAAGATTTCTATATGTTTACGAAGATGTAACTCGAACTCCGAAATGACAAGTGTGCGTTATTAGCTCCGCTATTCAAATAATAGGTATATAACTGTTTTACTTACCCTTGCATCGGCGTCGGCGTTCGGATTCGGTATAGTTCTTGTATGTAAGCTCACTTGTGGAATTAGATTGAAACTTCAAACACTTATTCCCTGTGATAAACTGACTTACACTGCACAGGTTCCATGTTATTTAATTTTTTTACAAAGTTATGCCCCCTTTTGACATAGCAGTTTTTAGCTCACCTGTCACGAAGTGACAAGGTGAGCTATTGTGACCGCTTGATGTCCGTCGTGCGTCGTGCGTCGTCCGTCAACAATTTCTAAAAAGATCTTCTTCTTGAAAACCACTGGGCAGAATTACACCAAACTTCACAGGAATGATCCTTGGATAACCCCCTTTCAAAATAGTTCAAAGAATTGAATTCCATTCAGAATTCTGGTTGCCATGGCAACCGAAAGGAAAAACTTTAAAAATCTTCTTCTCAAAAACCAGAAGATCTAGAGCTTAGATATTTGGTGTGAAGCATTGCCTAGTGGATCTCTACCAAATTTGTTCAAATCATGATCCCAGAGTCAAAATTGACCCCGCTCCAGGGGTCACTTGATTTTACATAGGAAAATCTTCAAAAATCTTCTTCTCAAAAGCCAGAAGCCCTAGAGCTTAGATATTTGATATGTAGCATTGCCTAGTGGACCTCTACTAAAGGTGTTCAAATCATGAGCCCGGGGTCAAAACTGACCCCGCCCTAGGGGTCACTTCATTTTACATAGGCAAATCTTCAAAAAAAAATCTAAAAATAAACCAGAAGGCCTAGAGCTTAGATGCTTGACATGTAGCATTGCGTAGTGGACCTCTACAAAATTTGTTCAAATCATGACCCCTGGAGTCAAAATTGACCCTGCTCCAGGGGTCACCTGATTTTACATAGGAAAATCTTCAAAATTTTTCTAAAAATAAACCAGAAGGCCTAGAGCTAAGATATTTGACATGTAGCATTGCGTAGTGGATCTCTACAAAATTGTTCAAATCATGACCCCTGGAGTCAAAATTGACCCCGCCCCAGGTGTCACTTGATTTTACATAGGAAAATTTTCAAAAATGTTCTTAAAATAAACCAGAAGGCCTAGATCTTAGATAATTGACATGTAGCATTGCCTAGTGAACCTCTACAAAATTTGTTCAAATCATGACCCCCGGGGTCAAAATTGACCCCGCCCCAGGGGTCACTTGATTTTACATAGGAAAATCTTCAAAATTTTTCTAAAAAGAAACCAGAAGGCCTAGAGCTTAGATATTTAACGTGTGGCATTGCGTAGTGGACCTCTACAAAATTTATTCAAATCATGACTCCCGGAGTCAAGATTGACCTCGCCCCATGGGTCACTTGATTTTACATAGGAAAATCTTCAAAAATTTTCTAAAAATAAACCAGAAGGTCTAGATCTTAGATATTTGACATGTAGCATTGCCTAGTAGACTTCTACAAAATTTGTTCAAATCATGACCCCCCGGGGTCAAATTGACCCCGCCCCATTGGGTTACTTGATTGTAGATAGATAAATCTTCAAAATTTTCTAAAAATAAACCAGAAGGCCTAGATCTTAGATATTTGACATGTAGCATTGCCTAGTGGACCTCTACAAAATTTGTTCAAATCTTGTTAAAATGTTTATGCCTATTGTGCTCTTAGTCAAAACTTGATCATATCATTTTGAGCAATGGTACTCAGGTGAGCGATACAGGGCCATCATGGCCCTCTTGTTTATTAATCTTTTGAATGTTAGCTGGTATCTCAGTACTTACGTTTAGGAAGGGATTGAAACTTAACACACTTGTCCATTGTTACGAGCGGATATGCATTGTACAGGTTCAATTACCCGGTTTTGCAAATTTACAAAATTATGCCCCGTTTTTTACTTTTATAGTCGTTCAAATGTCAAATGTTGAATAGTCGAGCGTTGCTGTCCTCCGACAGCTCTTGTTTAGTGTCGTTTTAAGTAACTCATGAGGATAAGATATTATCTCCTGGTTACGAGATGCTTACTCTCGGCTCCGAGATACATGTACTATCCCTTCCAATGAGTTAAAATTAGTATGTTGTGATCATGTTTTCACGAGATATCATCTCGTTCCCAAGAAATAAAAATACGTTCACTTTTCACTGGAGGGGACAATTGTACGGTTTCTTTATATTGTGGCCATGAGATACGGACTTATGCGAACGGGATACTACAAATCACACTTGACACATCGGACCTTCCAGAGCTTGCCTCATGATACTAACCAGTGGGAACGAGGTACTACAAGTTTATATCTCTTCGCTGCGGGATAAAAAAAGATACACTTATGACCTCGGAGTAAGGTGGTATATCGACTCTGAAAAGTAAATTTACTTAAAAAAACTTTCTTATCTCTGTCAATAAAAGATTTTCATGCGAGTTAAATTATGCATTGTATTCATCTGGATATCTAGTCATAAATGTTTCTCGTAGCATCCGTGACGAATGGTCAAGGTCACTTGCCGCTAACCGTTATGGGTTCAAAACTGCGATTGAGGTGTAGAATGCTCAAGTTCATTTCAGGAAACTGTCCCGTTTGTAACAGCGGAATTTGTATTTATATCTACATGTATGAAAGAAGTACTTTGATAAAGACGTTTAACCCAACAAAAATATTGCTTGGGACTTTATGTCTGACTATGCCCTTTTTAGCTCACCGTAGCCAAAGGCTTATGGTGAGCTTTTTTGACCGCTCAATGTTCGGCGTCCGTCGTCAATCGTCCGTCCGTCAACATTTTCTAAAAAAAATCTTCTTCTTGAAAACCAGTGGGCAGAATTTCACAAAACTTCACAGGAATGATCCTTGGACGGCCTCCTTTCAAATTTGTTCAAAGAATTGAATTACATGCAGAACTCTGGTTGCCATGGCAACCAAAAAGAAATTTTATTTTTAAAAATCTTCTTGTCCAAAACGGCATGGCGTAGAGCCTTACTATTTGGCATGTGACATCATCTAATAGTCCTCTATGAACATTCTTCAAATTATGTCCCTAGGATGAAAAGAGGCCCCGCCCCGGGGGTCACAAGTTTTACATAGATTTATATAGGAAAAAAGTTTAAAAAACCTTCTTGTCTAAAACGAAATGACATAGGCCTTTAATATTTGGTATGTTGCATCGCCTTGTAGTTCTCTACCAAAATTGTTAAAATTATAACCCTGGGGTGAAAAGAGGCCCTGCCCCGGGGGTCTTATGTTTTACATAGACTAATATAGGAAAAAACTTAAAAAATCGTCTTGCCTGAAACTGCAAGGCTTAGGTTTTTGATATTTAATATGTTGCATGGCCTTGTGTTCCTCTACCATAATTATTCAAATTATGTCCCTGGGGTAAAAGTGACCCTGCCCTAGGGGTCCCATTTAACATATAGGGACAAAAAATCTTCTTGTCTGAAAGTTCAAGGCTTAGGCCTTTGATATTTGGTATGTGGCATTGCCTAGTGGATCTCTAACAAGATTATTCAAATTATGCCCCTGGGGTGAAAAGAGGCCCCACACTGGGGCCACTTGTTATATGAGTTATATAGGAATAAATACTTTAACTTATCAGATCATATTTCCTACACTGTTTAATTATAATTACCTGATGACCCCGAGCTATAAAGGGTCATTTGACTGTGACCTTGACTTACTGACCTACTTTCTTGTTTTTTTTAAGATGCAGCCTTGAAATTTGGATGACATGTACAGTTTTGCACACTGATCTTAAAACTGATTTTCAGTGACCATGAATGTGACCTACTGACCTACTTTCTAATTCTTTAGCATCAGCCATTTTAAACATGTGGCTAATATTACTTAGGTGAGCGATTCAGGGTCATCATGGCCCTGTTGTTTTGTAAAAAGATATTTAAATAATTCGGCCTATATCTGATTATATTTTCTCGTGTAAGTTTGTATTCTACTTTATTTATTTTTCTATTACCCATTTCCAGGGGCAGGTCATACAAATACAATGTTTACGACATTGTTCTTTTTACAGGTCATGTAAACGTAACAAAAAGTCATGCGAATGGACATCAAAATGTTGACACAGATCGGTATTCGAGACTTAAATCTTCAGGATATAACTTCAAAAAACTGGCGGAAAAATCAAACTGCGAAGTCTTTTCGAATGGCGAGTAAAACAGTTGTGTCTCTTCGTAGGAACGATGATACAATATTTACGTATGCATTCAAAATGCTGTTCAAAGTAACAAAAAGAAGCTAACATTTGCCAGTGTGAGAAAGGAAATTCTGCATGACGGGGAAAAATGATGTTTGCATGCATATTATATCGGAGGCAGCTGCAAAACCACCAACAGGAAACTATTTTTGAAATTATGTTGTGATAGACTGTTTGTTTTCGGCCCGCTTTGTCGAGACGATATTACAATAGTTTTATACGAAAATCTGCGATAAAGTCCGAAAATCCCGCTTGTGGAGAGAACAAACTTGATTATGATGTTCCCGCTAAGGAAACAAAAAGCTTGCGTCGAACCAGCAGCTGTGTGAATACACTCTCGAGAAGAAAGTCACTGCGTCGGGCCAGCTGCAATTTTTTACCGTTATCTGAAGATAGGAATAAAATCTTTTCGCTGGACCAGCTACTCTGCCTAACTGTGACCTCGTTTTCTTTGTCTCTCCGTCCGGTGGTGCTCAAACTTCGGAGCTCTCGACCCATAAGCGAACGCCCTACGATGGCACACGATTCCGCTAACAGTGCTGTAATTGTGTCTGCTTGTAGAGCGATGTTTAAAAATGTTAAAGTATCTATTTACGACGTTAAATCGGCAACGGCCGCATACTAGCGTTTTTATAAAGCTAAGCGTGTTTACATTAAATTCATTTACAATTAATGTGCGAAGCCACTGCTGCAGACGACAATTTATATTGGAAGCGAGACAAGAACAGACGAATACAATACCTATCACTTCGCGCGAAGGTAACCACAGAGACAGTTTGCTGAGGTATTGACTCACTAAATACTCTATATGAAATAGGGGGACTTTGAGCTGTTGCAGCGCGCACTGAGCAATGCACACACCGCGGTCCATTTGAAAGGTCTGTGACTTCGTTATTTTTTCTTGAGGAATGTTGTCAGTGCAGTATACAAATCGAAAGAATGACTTATTTTCCGTGACAAGTTCTGCTTTTTACGACGAAAATGCTACAAACATATCAAGGATAGATCTGTTAAATGATTTGAGCAAAAAAGAATGCATCACAAGAAAGGAATGTATTTCTACAGAGTCAAAACTGCGAACTATTAGAATCCGTTATTTTCTGCCAGTTTTTTCGCGCCATTTTCCTATTTGTTGATGTCTGTATACCTACTGAATTGCAATTTTGCACTTTTGAAACAAATATTTTTACAATGCAGAATTTAATTGAATCCTGATTTTTGAAAACGAAGGACATCCAGCTATTAAAAAGATAATATCGTATGCTTGATTTATTTTTAGACCAATTCGGCCTTAATTTGTTCGAAAATTGCAGTAGATTGACTGTTTTCATACTTCAACAGTGTTTCTGTTATGTAACGACGGACAGTTAACCTAACCAGTGTTCATTTATTTTGTACCTGTACAAACTTGTTCTCCGCAAGTAACTGCCAACTTCCCCACATGAAGGTGGAGGACAATGATTTCAGGTACAGTGTCTTTTATCAAATCGTCACGGAGAACATACGCCACGCCTGGGAATCGAATTCACGACCCTGCGATACTTAGATCGGCGCTTTCCTTAAGCTTAGCGGGCGGCGGACCTGAAACAAGTAAATAACCCTGGATTCTACAAATGGTTTGATTGTTGCAGCTATTTTTTATCCACTGAATGACAGATATTACTGCACAAGACCAATTATTGATTGTTTTCTTAGTTCCTTTCTTGAACTGGCCAGACTGCATTATGGGTTCCAGAGTGATGGCCCCTGAAAGGACCAGAATTAGCTTTTTTGACCTTGTCTGCTCAATAGCAGCTTCATTTATGATTTGAATTAAATCAAACTTGCATAAAACTTGTGTCACCATAAGACCTCGGTTTCTTTCTTGAACTGGGCAGATCCCATCTTGGGTTCGAGAGTTATGGCCCCTGAAAGGGCCAAAATTAGCTATTTTTCCTTGTCTGTACAATAGCAGCTTCATTTATGGTTTGACTTTAACTAAACTTGTGCACAACTTGTATCATCACATAATCTTGGTTCCTTTCTTGAACTGGCCAGATTTCATCATGGGTTCTAGAGTTATGGCCCCTCAAAGGTCCAAAATTTGCTATTTTGGCTCTTGCAACCATATAGAGGTTTCTTTTATGGTTTGACTTGATACGAACTTCCAAAATATCTTCAACAACAATAAATCTTGGATTCCATGAGTTATTTTATATCTGATTACCTCCCCTGATTGTAATCAAAATGGATTTATATCAGTAAGTACTTATAGGACTTATTTGAAATTTCATTATTGTCATGAGTTGGACTGAGACAATCGCGGTAGATAACTATGGACTGATTTCAAATTACCTCCCTTTATTTGAAATTAAAATGGGTATATCTCCGTTACTAATGAAGATACTGATCTGAAATTGCATTTATGTCAACAGATGTTGACTGAATTTATGACAAATTACCTCCCTTTATTTTTTTTATCTAAATGAATACACCTTAGCAGCTTCTAATGAGATTTGTTTGAAACGCTATTTATGTCTTCCATGGTAAGAAATAGTCGTATTAGGTAATTCTTGATAGAACATTTATCGATATGAATTCTTTATTAATATATTGTTGTATAGGCTTGAACTCTGTATCTTCTACATGCATATACCAATGCATGATTACCTCCCCTGATTTTAATAAAAATTGATTTATCTCGGTAAATGTTGATAGAACTCATTTGGAATTTCATTATTGTTTTTAGTTTGCTTGAGGCAATCAGGGTAGATAGTATGGACTGATTTTATGTCAAATTACCTCCCTTTGTTTAAAATTAAAATGGTTGTATCTCAGTAACCAATTAAGATACTAATTTGAAATGTCATTTTTGCCATCAGATGGACTCGGACAATCAGGGTAGATAACTTTTGACTGAATTTATGGCAAATTACCTCCCTTTATTTTATGTAAACGAATATATATCAGCAGCATCTAATGAGATTGGTTTTAAATGTTATTTAAGTCTTCCAGGGTAAGGAATATCATGTTAGTACAAAAATGCAGCATTTGAGCCTAGGACCTTTTTTGTCAAAACTTAATCATATCATTTTGATCAATGGTACTCGGATGAGCGATACAGGGCCATCATGGCCCCCTTGTTTATTTTTGTAATTGAAAAACGCACCATCGTAGAAGTTGCTTATTACGAAAATGATATTCTTGTTTTAAAACTTAATTACTTTAATTTTTTTTGTGTTTTTTAGGATAGATGATACAACGGTTTTTATCACATGACGTATTTAAAAGATGTAAATGTAACTGCTCCTGTTTTATTTTGCTTCTTACTGTATTTTCTTTCGATATAATATATTTTATATTATCAATAAAGTTGATTTATTTCATGTTGAGATTTTAAATATTTTTATTGCTTTGTCTGTCTATTCGACCTTTAGTCACATTTTGCTACTAATGCATTACCAAGTTTTAGAAACATCTCTAAACCGATAAAGCGGGACAGTTCTATCTATCATGAAATCAATAATCCAATATCAGCGCTACCAGACGCATTCGTCGTTTTCCGTACTAATTGATGTTGTTGTAGTAACACGGGGATGGGGGTCGATAATTAACAGCTTCATTGTCTGATGCATTTTCTGGAGGGCGGTTTGCCAAACGATATACTTGAATGAAGTTTTAATAATATAAAGTGTTAAGCGGAACAAGTCGAAAATTTATATTATACGAATATGTTATCTAAAATATTTAGAAATCGTTACATTTTATACATCTAACACATAAATTTAGGTTCTTTTCAATACATGAAACATCATGCTAAATATATATCTATGTACAAAAATAATATTTACGCACAAGAAACTGTCTGTAAATAAAATAAATATTCAAGAATATGAATAGGTCATCTAAAATATTTAAAAAGCGTAACATTTTTATGCCCCCGAAGGGAGGCATATAGTTTTTGAACCGTCTGTCGGTCTGTCAGTCTGTCCGCAATTTTCGTGTCCGGTCCATATCTTTGTCACCCATGGATGGATTTTCAAATAACTTGGCATGAATGTGTACCACAGTTAGACGACGTGTCGCGCGCAAGACCCAGGTCCGTAGCTCAAAGGTCAAGGTCACACTTAGACGTTAAAGGTCATTTTTTATATACAATTTTTGTGTCCGGTCCATATCTTTGTCATCGATGGATGGATTTTCAAGTAACTACGCATAAATATGTGGCACAGTAAGACGACGTGTCGCGCGCAAGACCCAGGTCTGTAGCTCAAAGGCCAAGGTCACACTTGGACGTTAAAGGTCATATTTCATGATAGTGCATTGATGGGCGTGTCCGGTCCATATCTTTGTCATTCATGCATGGATTTTAAAATTATTGGGCATGAATGTGTACCACAGTAAGACGACGTGTCGCGCGCAAGACCCAGGTCCGTAGCTCAAAAGTCAAGGTCACACTTAGACGTTAATGGTCATATTTCATGATAGTGCAATGATGGGCGTGTCCGGTCCATATCTTTGTCATTTATGCATGGATTTTAAAATAACTACGCATGAATGTGTGACACAGTAAGACGACGTGTCGCGCGCAAGACCCAGGTCCGTAGGTCAAAGGTCCTAAACTCTAACATCGGCCAAAACTATTCATTCAAAGTTCCATCGGGGGCATGTGTCATCCTATGGAGACAGCTCTTGTTTTTTTCATCTAACACATAAATTTACGATCAGTGTAGATGATGATCAGCCTGCACATCCGTGCAGACTGATCATGATCTGCACTGTTTGCCATTCAGCCAGTAACTTTTTGGTATGCACCGCTTTTCATAATTTATAGTACTGTCAAATTGAAAGATAGACAAGTTCAAAATAGAAATTTAGCATGGTAATGATTAATTTTATTATATCATGCTTAAATAGAAATATCATATTTGCGTGACTTGAATAAGTACTGCTGACAAATACTACTACCATAGTATATTTTAACTATAAATACATTGAAAACATCAACATTAAATAACAATAACTTAAGCAATAGCTCAATTTTAGAATAGCAGACTTAACTAAGTAATTAGTTTTTTCATGAAATTTAGGCCAGGATCTTTACTTAGTAAATATTTACGGAACAAATCTATTAACGATTTATGGTATAATCTAAATTCATAGATGGACAAGTATAATTCTGTGAATTCTAAATTTGTACTGATTCTTCCTACTGTCATACGACTAATGAAATAAGGGTAAAAATAAAAACAAAATTCCGGAGGGAAAGGGAAAAGACTACAGAAAAGACAGAAGAAAGTGAAATATATACATATCATCGCAAAAACCATTAAAATACCTATCACTTAAGTGGGGTAACATATCTTTTATGACCCGACTTGAAACAACACTGATCGTATATTGTTAACCCCTAGGCAATATTGTAATACACTATAAATGTCAAACGGTAATTTTAAAACATTTGTTACAATTAAATTATATTATGCTTAATATGTGCAATCTTTGGACTAACACAAATAATAAATAACGCAATTTTTTAACGAATGATTAAAAGATGTACCAAAATCATGCATTAATTTAAGAATACAGAATAAAATATTGTTTATATCTATAGGCGACTTTATCGATTTTCAGACAGATCGATGTTACAAAAAGTTCGTATTGTACAGCCGACATTTCATTGAAACTTCAGATGCACATAGATATCGTTGAGACGAAGTGCATCTTACAACAACCTGATGTCTGTGTTGAAGAGTATTCAGATTATATCCTTTTATGTAGCTAATATTTCTTGTCCAAAAGTACTAAGAACATCTCGGACAGTTTAACTTACATGAGATGCAGAGCAGTACACAAGAACAGTAACTACGTTGAATGCATTTAAAATTATCTCTATTTTGTACTTAATTCTTCCCGGCCCAATGCGTCATTTTCAAAAATGGTAAGAAGCTGAAATCGTGATGAGAGAAGTAAATTGCACGAGAACCTTTACTCAATTTAGGTCATATCTGAAACTGTTTCCTTTTTGTCCCCTGCCAAAAGCAGAAGCATATTGTTTTTGTGTTGCCCGTCTGGGTGTTTATAGTGCGGATTGTATTTAAAGGTCCATTACTAAGGGAAAGTGAGTTGGCAATTTTTTTCATAGCCAGTGCATAGACTTCTGCAAGACACTAAATAATGAAGATTGGCAGGTCAAAATTTACAGAAGGTCTTTGAAACTCAAAGAAATGTATGTGTATTATGTTGAAATTTCAATGAATCGACAGAATGACCCCCCCAGGTCTTTTTAACTTTCTTCATACTTCATAGAAAAATAATTGTACATATACTGCGATTTATTTCGAATTTCTACATACCAACTTTCATTTTCCAATAAAATGAAATAGTTTCTGTGCTTTTTAAAAGAAATTAAAATGTCCACTTTCCTTAGTATTGGACCTTTAAGCTAGAATCGCCACATTTTACATCACGTATTATCCCCCTTGACTCGGTAAATGCAGTTTATGCCCTTGATTTGTTTAATAAACATGAAAATAGTATTCAAGTTAAAATCACCAGACGTCATATAGTGATAATTTAGCATACTGCTACTACGCATTGGCGGATCATGATGTGTGTGCAGGGGCGGGGATGGTGGGCTCTGTGGCCGAGTGGTTCGTGTCGCTGACGTCAAAAAATAGTGCGTGTGCGTTATAATTTGTATGCTATTTCTAGGGTACGCCCCCTCGGAAAGAGATAGATATATCTCAATTGGTGCAACCCGACGTATAGTTTACCAATTATTTTCATATATGTGGCTGGAAAACACCTACGTAGGCATTTCGTGAAGATGAAAGTTTTATGTGTTATATGTGAAGTATATGATATAAGTAGTTCATTAATGCCGGTAGTCACAATTCTAAGGTCAAATTAAGGTCAAGAAATTAGGTCAAATGTCATTAAGTGCAGTTTTTACTAATTTCACTTATATGGTATCATATCTTTGCCATTTTGATGTAATAAGTGAGCAAAAATGGTATTTAATTGAAGCCAATGTATTTAACTATGAAAATAAAACACTATATGCAAATTAGCTCATTTGCATCTTAACTAAATTAATGAAAATGACAAAATCGTACAAAATTACAATAAAATCGGCATGTATTTACAGCTGTACAATATTTATTGTTTTATATATAATTTTCATGATTTGAAAAACAGAAAGGTAATAAATAATATGTGGGATACTCATTTCTTGATAAACGCAACTTTTTATTTCGCCATCAAAAGTGTTTTATGTGTAGATACTGCTAGAAGTGGCTGGATTGAGTTGACTTCTGACCAACAGTTATATTTAGCATAATTGTGTAGTTGTTTTCACAAAAGCAAGGCAATTCTTTTGTATTAGGTACATATCTGCCGGCTATTTCAAACTGTGAACCTATGTCACACAGCCAATATGGCTGCCATTCTTTTTGAAAATGGCGACCAAAACAACCACCAAAAGTAAGTATGTCAAAAGTATGCATATATGTATGAGCGTTTATATAAGTATTAATGTAATTTCTTGCAATATTAAGATTAATAAATACAACTGATAATAAGACCATACGCCATTTAGGCAACCTCAGATAACCAAAATGGCGCTCATTTTTTTCAAAATGGCAGCCAAATGTCAATATGTTAAGGTTTCTTTGCATACATTATAGAGTTTATATATTAGTTTTATGTAGTTTAGCACAGTATTGTGATTGAAAAACATAACTATTTTAAATCAGGATGACACCATCTCAGACAGCCAATAGGATAGCCACTTTTCACAATGACCGTCAAGAAGTCAGTATGTTCAGTTTTTCTAATTTCCTGGAGAATGTAAAAAAGGTTTTATGTATTACTAAAGTTTTGAAGTATTTTGACGGACCCATGACCTGTATTCATTGCCAAGGTACCCAAAGTGGACTGTATGTATGGTCAGGGTGGTTATACATGTATGCACAAAAAAACACAGAGTGAATGATTGTATATCTAAGATACCTATAGTGGAATATTAGTATAAAAGCTGTATTTTTTGCCCTAATGTGAATAATCTATCAAATCATCACACTGGATCTAGCCTGTATTCTGTGACAGAGTTTACTCTCAGCGTAAATTTATATTTATAATTATTCATCTTCAAAAGTTAGTTAAAATATTTCATACAAAAATAATTATGATAACTTGGTATAAACTCATCCTTATAGCAGTGGATTAAAATAACGCACCAAAATCCATTAAAAATGTATAAGATCATCACCGAGGCATTTGGAAATATATGGATAATTTCACTTTATTCTTTCTTCTAATATCTGTTCATACAAATGATACAGTATGTTTCTTTTAATTTCATTTTTGTTGTGCGCTTGTATGTTCAATCTGTCATAACAAGTAGTTTAATATGTATAGTAACTATAGGAGAAGGACACAATAAGTTACACTAACTTTGTTTCCTAATCCTCATTTTATCTTTAGAACTGTTGTATCATGTTATGCATACCTGTATAAAAATACTGTCTAAACTAATTTCACCTTTTCATTTAATGACTTATGTAAAACAGCGTGTGTTTGAAATAATAGAGAAGTTCACTGGAATGGAATTAAAAATGTATTTTAACACTTGTACAATGGTAAACCCCGAACAATTACCGCCCGATAACCCTCCTCCCAGTTATATATAAATTATTCGAAAGTATAGTTCATGATCGGTTATCTTCCTGGATATCAGACAGCAATATCCCCTTTCCAAACCATCAACAGAACGCGTACCAAAAACATTCTAGCGCAATAACAGCTTCCTTTAACCTTCAAGAGTCTATATACCATAATATCGAACTAAACTCAAAAGTGTATGTAGCTGTTCTTGACACTAAAAAGGCTTTTGACACTGTCTGGTTAAATGGAGTCTTTTACATGTTGTCCAAGCTTGGTATACATGGAAAAATTTAGACCCTACTCGTTGATGCCCATACAAATATGTTCAGCTGTGTGGCGGCAAACGGTTTACAGTCAAATTTATTCCAAGTTCGACAAGGAATACGTCAGGGAGGAGTAATTTCCACCTGGATATATAACTTGTATATTGATGGCCTTATCGAAGAACTAGAGAAAAGTGGTCTCGGCACATTTATTCTAGATACTATAGTAGGAAACATCACATTAGCAGACGATATTGCCCTGTCAGCAATAAACCCTGTACACTTGCAGGGTATTCTTGACATTACATACAAATATACATGTATGTATAGATACATAATTAACCCATCAAAAAGTTATATGGTTACCTTTGGAGACCGTTCAAGAATTAGAACTCCAATGACCTTCAAGTTTGGTTCTGATAAAACTGAGATTGCTCAGAATGTCAAACATATCGGTATTTATCTGAATAGCAAAATGACCGACAGAGATAAGGTTAACAATGCTAGTCAAAAAGCCAAATCGTCACTTTTCTCTTTATTGTCCCATAAAATTGACTCGTTGTATTTAAATCCAATCATATCGGCTGAGCTTATCCAAAAGATTTGTGTACCACGCTTATTGTTTGGTTGTGAGTTGTGGAACAACCTTAAAAACAGTGATTATGAACTCCTAGACAAATTTCTGAAATTAGCAGCAAAAATGATTCAGGATTTTAACATGAGAACACGTACTGATATCTGCCTAAGCATGCTAGGCTGGAAAAACGCTCTTTCTCAGATAGAAGCTAGAAAGCTCGGATTTTTGGCTAGATTATGTAATATGCCGACTACTATGTTATCTAGGCAAATTTTTAATGCTCGCCTTTCTTTGTATATATGTAGAAACTACGAGCAAAAAAAAGGTTTTGTTCCTGACATAATCGGTATTCTTGTTAAGTACGAATTATTCGAATACATAATAAATTATATACAATTAGGTACTTTCCCTTCTAAAGAAAGGTGGAAATTAATATGTAAATATGTTATCCATAATTCGGAAGTTTATAAATAGAAAAAAAAGAATGAATACATACAATGACTTTGTTAGATTTCGTCTCTTGCATACGAACATTGAAAGAGCCATTTTATGGAACTGTGCACTGGATTCTGAGTCATTATTAAACGCATTTCAAATAAGTAAATTATGGTGTGACACAAGCCACGATGATATATTTCTCTGTGATTCTTGTGGAATTTTATGTAATAACAAGCTATTGCATATAGCAATTGACTGTGATAAAATGAAACCTAAACGAAATGAATTCTTGTACAATATAGGCTTTAGTTTTGGCGATAATGTATTGCATGAATTATTGAACGACGACAACGACACAAAATTTCAGAAGCTTATTGGTAGACGTTAGATATCAATTACTTGTTAAAACGTTCATAAGCATTTTCTAAGAATGGCCATTCGATATGTTGTTTCATGTATGCATTTTACTTGCAAAGATGATTAATTTATAAGATAATTTAATTAGAAAAATTGCCAAATGCAATTATTGCACCATGCATATGTATGCTGTAATAAATCGTGACCATGTGTGATATAAGTTTTACACCTTTTTCTCTCTTTATATATATATATATATATAAACAAAATATTTTGATTAACCTTAATACTTCTATTACAATTCATATTGATTGTGTACATTTATTTGCTACATTGTTATATTCCTTCTCATCTGTATTTATGTTGTATTTGAAATGTATATCACTGAAAAGTGGAAATAAAGAGTGTATATATATATATATATAATATATATATATATATATATATATATATATATATATATATATATATATATATATATATATACACATATATATATATATCATGCACAGGCATCATGCAGACGACGCAAGCTGCGCATGCGCTTTACCATTTCCAATCTACACGCTGCGCATGCGTATAATGCAAAAAAAACTCGTCTCTGGCTTTCTCACGCTTACACGGTTTAAAACTAATTTGATTGGCTGCACGATTAACCAAGCGTGTAACGTGAAACGAGTATGAAGGGGGCCACGTAAGGGTTTAATCGTGTTCAAAAAAACCATATTGGCTGCGTAGCGATAAGACGTTATTCTTATCGGTGCGTTGACCGTACGTATGTTATAACAAAGTATCGACAAGTGTCATACTTAGCTTCGGTAGGTTCTGGAGTAGGGCAAATAGGCTCGTCCTGTGACATATTTCTCTCAACGGTATGCTCATAGAACCACTCGATTAATTGGCCGTCGTTGGAAATCTGCGTTGGATACCGGACAACTGCCACTTATAAGGTATTTAGGGTCTATTTATCTACGTGAAGGTATTTTGATCTTGATCAAAATACCTGATCGTAAAGCACTCTAACTAACACTTAGAAATAGGATAAATTCATAACTTTCAGATAAAAATCGTGCGCGTCGCTTTACATTGTTAGGCCGCAGGCGATATAAGGTTAACTGATCGTGTAGGTACAATAGGATTAACAACACCACTGCACTTTACTGTTAGTGTAGATATATTGTTAGGTTTATACTGACTTAAAGAGAGTCAATATCTAGGACATAGTGTACAATATAGAAAACTGACGATTTGACATATATTGTGCATTTATAAATAAGCTAATTAATTAGGCAATTAGTGCATATAGTAAATAATTGCACAGAGTATTAATATATATACATTGTAGAGTATAGAATAATACGTACAGGCAGAACATTGAATAAAAACAAATTAATTTAAGCAGACGATTTTGACAGATAAAACTTAGCGCTTATTTCGTAAATTCTATATAAGACTATATCCGTAAATCTAAATTGGATAATGAATAGAAATAAAATTAATCAATTAAGCAAAAAGCAATGGGTAAATCATCAGGTAAAAAATCCAAGTCACCTGGGGGATCACCCGGTACAACCCCCTTAGTATAGGTCAAGGGGACAGCTAGAAAGCTGCTGTGTGCCGATTTCGCCCCGGCGGGCGGCTCGACACCAGTCAACAATATGCAATCCCTGGGGAAGGTAACGGGGAAGAAAAGAATGAGAGAAACTTCTCCCAATTCTTCTTCAGGAAGCCCTGTTAACAAGGCCCAGGCAATTTCGGATTCGGCTGACGGATCTCTAGAGTTGTCAACCACTAGGCTACATCCTTTGAGCAACGTAACGTATCCTGTTCCCAGCCCTGTAGCCAACCCCAATGAAACAGACCCAAGTTTAAGTCCTGGGAGGCTCACTATTGATAGTGATCCGCCATCATCACCTGATTAATGCCACACCGGTGTACCGTCACCCGAAGGTGATGGTAACATCAAAACACCGCCGATCCCTAGCCTACCAAGGTTAAACCCAAGGCAGGATCAAGACCCTATCACATCCAATGAGGCAGAAGCACCACCCTGTGCAACTTGTCAAGACCACCCTAGTGCACCGGCACTAGACGATGTCAACTTCCCAAAGCTTGGCATCCCAGATACACCAGCTACCCCAACATTGCCACGTCTAGTAAACAATGCCGATCAACACAAGGGTGAACAGGTTCTATCATATACCGGTGCACCACCCTGTACCACCGGTACCACCGGTACCAATAGTGAGCAGTCGACAAACATGTCGGTGCAGGCTGACGCAGACCAAGAGTTCCAAGAAACCAAAGGGGGCATCGCCAGTGTTTAACACTACCACGCTGTGCTTTGTGGCAATGACATTGCGTATATTGTCATGTGTATTCCCAAAGCAAAAGATACAAGAGATACCCTCAGCTTTCATAGCGTATGCAGGGGGATCTTTCATCAAGGACCCATCCTACGAGGGGGGATGTCCCACTTTCATGATACGAAAAGACAAATTGGACCAGGCCAAGCAATTCACATATCAAAAATTTGACTTCGCTCTAGAGCCACTGAACGCAGACAAACGTTCTAGTCCGAATAAGAAAATAGAGTCTAAAAGGGGTCATATACATTAAGGACATAAACTACATTGATAATGTAAACAAATTTGCACAAGAGAACAACATAAAAGTCTACCACCGGGGTTATGAGATAGTCAATGGAAGAAAGGTGCCTTCATCAACCATAAAACTCACATTTAGTTCCGAAAAAGCACCATTGAAGGTGAAACTCAATGATGGCACCAAAGTACCAGTATACCCATCCTTATTATCTCCCCTACGGTGTAACAACTGTCAAAAGCACGGACATATAGCAAACAAATGTACAGGGAAAAGCATTTGCCCACATTGTGCAGGCCCACACTCACATTATGAATGCCAATACCGAAACATTAAAAAATGCGCAAATTGCAATGGTTTACACAGTGCAGCATACAAAGGGTACTTGGCATACACAAACTACCTGCAGAACATTGACAAGAAATACAACGCAATCAAAACTGAATACGAGGTCAGAATGAGAAATGCTGGCCTTACACCCGCTCAGACAACAAACGCAAACACTCCAACACAAACACTACACAACAATCATGAATATATACATAAGACCAAGGTTATGGAAATCATTAAAAACATAGCACCTAAGATACAAGGTCAACAAATAAATGACCAGAGACTAGAACAAATGGTTGACGAAGCCATTTCACAGGGAAATATCACACCAGAGCAGCAGGAAGAAACACAACCCACGGGGACAGGGAAAACCCCTACCCCACCCACTTCTTCACATACAGGCAGTGCACCCAGATACCATAACAGAAGGTTATCTGGACCCCGCCAACACAATAGGGTTAACAGACATGCAAGGCCACATGGTGCAATGGGTCGCAGACGCCCTGGGTGGGCCCCTTACCACCTCCTACCACCATCCCAGTGGTATGCCGGATGTGGTCCCTAGGAGACATAAGATCTAAACTCCTGTAAATTAATTAACAAAAATCCCCATTTAACTAATTAATTAATAATGTCCGGTGTAGATTCCAAGACGGCAGATAATCGTAGTTTTAATATAATGTCTTGGAACGCCCGGGGGTTTGCAGGGGACAAAAATACAAAGGTCACCGAATTAAAAAACAGCTTCCTTAAGTCATCCACAGATACAGTACATGCCGTGTGTATACAGGAAGCGTTTAAAAAAGTTAAAATATAACACCACCAAAGCTTAATGGCTATGAAATTGCCACATATCAAAAACGCACAGATCAAGGAGGAGGTACAATAATATATGTCAAACAGGGCATCAAATTCACAGTCGATATATCAATAATACACAAAGAATATGAAATTAACGGCATAACTATATATGGTCACAGCAAAAACATAACAATCTACAATTGTTATGTACCACATAAAACTTATAACACTGAAGAACACTATCAACAAATGTTCTCTAACATACGAAACCACTCAGTAATTCTGGGAGATTTCAACATAAAAAGACCCACTCTGGAATCCCACGGACGATCCAAGATGTGACTCGGCCTCTGAGACTATGTTAAATCTATTATCACACAAAAATCTAGTAGTACTAAATGATGGAAATATAACAAGGTTAAATGATTTACCAAACCAAAAAGACTCCGCAATAGATTTGGCATTAGTTTCTCACACTTTGGCACAATATGCATTCTTTGGAGTTATTAATAATACTTTTGGCAGTGATCATTTTCCAGTATTGCTGGGATTAGAATTTTCAATAAAAACAGAGGCGATTTATACCACCCGTAATATCATGACTTCGCAATCAGGCATTTCCATTATAACACTGAGGACAAGACAGTGGATGAAAATCACACACAATTCATAAATGATATCTTTAGTATCAGTAAAAAGAGTATACCAATGGTCAAAGGCAATAACAATAAGATAAAGGTTATACCCTGGTGGACTGAGGGATGGGCAAATGCAGTTAAACAAAGGGAGAATGCTAGGAAAAATTATAGTAGAAATAAGAATGATCAAAATCTTCAAAAATACAGGTCACTCCGCAATAAGGCTGTAGAGATCATTAAAAAAGCAAAACGCACCAGTCTCGAAAAGTACATAACGCAAATAAATCACAAAACAACATCAAAAGAAGTATGGGACGTTGTCAATAAATTTAAAGGCAAATCATCAAGCTCTATTGGTACACTTCTGAACGACAACGAACCGGTGGTTATGGATAAAGATAAGGCATACTTTCTGGTGCGACACTATAAGAAAATCAGCAGTAATAACAATTACAGTGCTGAATTTTGGGTAAATAAACAATATAAAGAACAAGAATACGATCTCTACAATGAAAATAACACAGCCCCACATGACTATATTGAGTATAATAAACCATTCTCCCTCCTTGAATTAAACATGGCCCTTGATCAATGTAAAAGTTCTGCCTCAGGCGAAGATGCGATCCACTATGATATGATCAAAAACTTACCAATACATGCTAAAGAAAAACTATTAAAGCTATACAATCAGTCTTGGAAAGAAGGCTCCACCCCGGAAAGCTGGGGCGAGGCCGTTATAGTACCAATACTTAAGCCCAATAAAGAAAAAACTAACCCTGCTTCATACCACCCCATCTCCCTAATGTCAACCCTCACTAAGGTTATGCAAAGAATGATAAAACCAAGACTGGAAACTTATATTGAAAATAATAACTTGTTCTCTCCACATCAGTCAGGATGTAGGAAAGCCCATTCCTGCGAAGATCACCTCCTTCGCTTCGAATCAGACTGTAAAGAGGCCCATCGCAAAGGCTATTACCTACTAGGCATATTTTTAGATCAAAGTAATGCATTTGATAGGCATTGGGATAAAGGGTCTCTTTGGAATTTAATATCTCTAGGCATTAAGGGGAGAATGCTTACATGGATCGCTAATTTCCTGGAAGGCAGAAAAATTAAGGTACAGGTCAACGGTCAATTGTCAGATACAGTGGAACTTGACAGTGGAACACCCCAGGGAAGTGTGATTAGCCCACTGATCTTTAATCTCATCATGAACACTCTAAACACGGCTATAGATACACACAACAAGCAGTCTCCTCCCGGTGACCGGACCGAACTCGCCCAATTTGTAGATGATGGAGCCACATGGGTAACATCACCAAACCCACATAGCACATTACTAAAAGGTCAAAAAGTCCTTGAGGTAATAGAAAATTGGGGTAATGAATGGGGATTCACCATCAACCCTAATAAAACACAAGCGCTAATGGTGTGCCGGTAACCATATCTTAAAGTTCTAGCAAAATCGAATAAAGTAACGCCAGAACTTAAATTATGTGGTAAAACCCTTGAAATAGCACCGACCGCCAAATCCTTAGGAATGCATTTTGACCAACATTTAACGTGGCGCCATCATATGAATAATCTAGTTAATATGTGTGAAAAAGATATTAACCTCTTGAGACTAATATCAGGAACAAACTGGGGAGCTAATAAGAAAACTAAACTCCTTAATTATGAGCAAAATTAATTATGGTAGCACAGCATATGCGCCAGCCTGCAAATCACAATTAAAACGGCTAGATGTTATACAAAGTAAGGCCCTAAGAGTAGTCACTGGAGCATATAAATCAACCAATAAAATGGCAGTACTAGTAGAAACGGCCCAGCTACCATTAGATATAACAAGAGAGGTCAATATGCTCAAATATTGGGCCAGATCAAGCCGCCTAGGTGAAAATCTGCTCATAAATAATACAATCAAAACGCTGAAAGACTGCCCCAGTTCCATAGAAAGGGTTAGATATAGTCACACTGGTAGGAAAGAGCTCAGAACACAACCGTGCACTCGAGAGGTTAATAGGTTACTAGATAAATACCAATTAAATGAAGTAAATGTACAAGAGCCGGTGTTTTCATATAATGCTGGGATCAAGGTCACAACCCCCGACTTAAGTCTTAAATGCTTCATTAATAAAACAGAAGATACCACCCAGGCCAAACATATAACAGAAATGCATATAATGAAGCATTATAGGTCACATCACCATATTTATACAGACGGTAGCAAAAATCCCAGAGAAAATAAAGCGGGCGCGGCCTTTGTTGTCTTTGACTCCTATGGTAAAGAAATGTGTTCGTCGGCCCTCAAATGAGAACCTAGGGTCTCCATATTCACGTGTGAGGCAACAGCCATCCAACATGCACTGAAATGGATACCCGAAAACAGGCCAAGTAACATAGCTATATTTACAGATAGTTTGTCTGTGCTACAATCAATAAGTACAGGCAGGTCACAATCAAGATCTGATATAATAGTTTACATTATTTATAAAATCAGCCATCTCAATAAAATAGGTATACATGTTTCCCTAATATGGGTCCCGAGTCATGTAGGCATTACGGGAAACGAAAGGGTCGATCAATTAGCAAAGCAAGGGTCCGAAAATGGAACCCCAAAAGAGGTCAAATTAGCAGTATCTGAGGTAAATAGCATAATAAAGGCCAAATCAAAGGAGTTTTTTTAGACAGAGATGGCTACAACAAGACAGAGATGGCTACAACAAGACACAATGCGCTGCGCCCTCTCAAAACACATCCCCAGTAAAATGCAAATTTATAGCACAAACACCGGCCATGACAAGATCATTACCAGATTAAGGCTGGGGCGGAACGGTCTGGGCTGGGAGAACTACTCAGATAAACATCTATGCCCACACTGTCCAGAATACGAAACATTCAACCACGTATTCTTTGACACACACAAAGAGTGTGCACGAAATGCAGAACACAGATTGGAACTGGAATGTGGACTCCTGAAACTCGGGTTGGTCTGTATTGACAGAAAAACACTCCATTTTCCCTCCAAAGGAAGTTGAGCAGCAGGTCTACAGCCTCCTTATACACTTCATCACCAAAATAGGTTATTTGAACAGAATAAAATCAAAACATAAACACTACATAGGTTGAGCCCGACCGAGCAACTAATTTTATAATTTTGGCCTTAATTTAACATCACAAAGTACCAGGGGGGTTGAATCTCTATATGCACCCCGTCTCGGGGTACCATGTAAGGCTTCACGGCACTGGTGCGGTCAATAGAGATAATATAATCTCTGGGGAAACGTGTATAAACATAATAAAATCTTAAACTACATTCAAAAGAGATGGTGTCAATAATCAGGTGGGTTGAGCTTGTATATGCACCCCGTCTGGGAGTACCATGTAAGGCTTAACGGCACTGGTGCGGTCAATACAAGCGATATATCCTCAGGGTGAAAGGCGCTATCTAACAAAATTGATATGGTCGGACCGCAACTGTGAATAGCAATTTAAAAATAACATAGTATCAGGAGCTGATTGTCTATGAAACATACTAAAGAAAAGCCCGAAAGAGGTTTAATTATTATAAATTTTATCATTTAACATTATGAATTTAGTTCAGTTAAATGTACATATACATGTACAAGGTTTATTTATAATGTTTTATTTACATAATAAAAAGGCCTAAAACTTTATTACCATTTTAAAAACTTAAAAAAAAAACCACTTTTAATTTTAATCATATACATAATTTTAAGCCATATTAAGGCTAATTTTAGACTATAATTTTAAAAACCAGGGGGCATATCCTTGCACATCCTTTATATTTCCGGTAAGGATAGTCACCTGATTTTATCCAATTAGTTTTAATATAATTTTAAAGTAAAATTTTAAACCCTTTTGGCATAATAAAAATCAGAAACAAAAGTCTTTGTGTTTTCGTTTTTCGGCAAAGGCCGATTCTGATTTTACCAATTTTATCAAACTTTTATCAAAATTTTACCAATCTTAACAAAATTTTAAACAAATTAAATTTATGGTTAACAGTATAAGAACAAAGATAATAAAATCATGATAAAGGAAATATCAAATACATGTATTCTGTTTAATTAAAGTAAGGCCAGCAGTGTATATATGTAGTAGGGACCTATGGTGGCATAAACAACGCCCAGTCCGAGAAAATAGGTACAAGAAAGACGCCACCATAGGAATAGCCAGTAGTGATAATGACCAGTAAACATACAGACGGCGACAGACAATGGTAAACAAACAACAGGTACTAGCATTTAGGAGTGACCTGTCGCTTTTATTAATAGATTTGAAAGGTTACTGGAATAAACCACTTCAGTAAAGGGGTACCCTACCTTTTTATAACTTATTTTTATAATAAATATTTAAATGACTGCGTCTTCGACAATTAGACGTCGTGGTGAAGTGGTAAGCGTGGCAGCTCTAGAGTCTAACTTTTGTGAGTTCGAATTCCAACAGAGATCAATATTTTATTTATTTTTTTTTTCATTCTTTTTTTCATTTCATATTTTGGTAAGATACAATTTAAAATGATAATAATGTTAAAGATATATTTGAATTGCATTACTTGTATCATTTTGATATTTTCGCATATAACATAGGTTCTTCAAATATCTTTTTAATTGTGAATTATTCAACATGGTTGACATAGCTCTTGACAACTTCGTCATTCAACTAGCTGATGACACTGATTCGGAGGAAACCGACGCGGCCAGCGAGTGTGAGGATGCTCCATTGGGCGCGTGTGTTTGAAATGTATTGAATGTATTGAAATTGTATGAATGAAATTAAAAATGAAATTGAAATGATGAAATAAAATGAAATAAAAAAAAAATAAACATGAAAAATATAAATAAAACAAATACAATCATAAAACAAATCGCCCTGTGTGGGATTCGAACCCACAGCCTCCTAATCGCAAAAGTTGAATCACTAGCAAGATTCCTCAATTCTACCAACTGAGCTATCAAGGCAATTTCAATCTGCTTAGTATTTGAAATATATTTATAGTTTTAAATAAGTCAAATATCTTTCAAACCCTTTATTTAATAAATGGAACAGTCCGGAAAATCCAAATCTAAAAATAAAAGCGACAGGTCACTCCTAATTGCTAATAAACAGGTAAATTTGAGGTAAAAATTCTCACGCGTAATTTAGGCGTCGGGTACACAGGATTCGCGTGTAAAACATTTATTAATTCATAATTTTGCTTCAGATTTTTAGTATCGCTAAAGAACATATATAGCTAGAATACTAGAGCATTTTTAGTAAGATAATATAATTAAAATAAGCAAAATCACATAGATACGGTCGCATTCTGATAAAACCAACTGTAAAATTTCATACAGCGCGATCGTAAATATCTTTTCTATACAATAAGTAAAGTAACTAATACCGAGATAATCATTAAAAGTAGTATAGGCATTGGTTTGGGGGTAAACAAACGGGCGCCATCTTGGATGACCTAGTTACTATAATTAGTAACTCATTTGCATATAAGAATTCATAATAAGTGCGCGTGTGCGGCGGCCATTTTGAATTCTAATGACGTATTTATGAAAATGCTTAGGAATGTCTTGTATACTTATCTAGGGCGTGTTCGCGCACATCGAGGGTCAGCCCTACAGGTCACAATAGCCTAAATAGTTTTCCCTATATATTCTATATAAAACTGACTTTTTTTCAAAGAGCTAGCAAACATAGCTAGACCCATTTCAGAGAACAAATCCTTTCCTCATTTTAAAGAGTTATGATAAAACTGATATAAAATGAAGAGAAAAGTAGGGGTCATGTATCTTCTAAGAGAGATTTCTCTGGTCACATTACTGTAAACTGACATCAAAATCACACTTCTGCGACCCGGAAGTACTACTCATACTAAAATTGAGCTTGACTTCACCGAATACAACCTGCTCTCCCATGTTTCCTACCAAAATGTCAACAATACACCCACAGTGAAATCTAAACAAAAATTAGCCTCAATTTAGACCTCTGTTAAGTGAAAAATTAGTATTCAAATACTTGACAGCCATTACGCGACTAGACCAGATGGCTCACACGCTGGTTCCTTTTAGTTTAGTTAGGCCCGGAGATAACACGAAAACAAAGCTATACGCATGCGTTATAAAGAACCTCTAGGATAAAAATCATTCGAAAGAAAATGTATAATATAATTACGTACTGCTGACCAGTCATTAAAACTATACGAGAATACCTATTTATAAAATGAAATTAAAAGACAAACTATTACGCACTCAAACGGATGTAAACCCGTCGATATCCCACGCTAAAATGAACC
>NW_026460068.1:0-74795 GCF_021730395.1 Mercenaria mercenaria | reverse complement strand
TTTTAAAGGCAATTTTCATTTTTTTTAAACACTATAAAAATCGAATTTGCCAAATACCGGTGGAAAAAAAGAAACCGGCGGCTATTTTAAACGAAATGATTTCGTTTAAACGAAATAACTTATTTCGTTTAAACGAAATGATTTCGTTTAAACGAAATAAGTTATTTCGTTTAAACGAAATCATTTCGTTTAAACGAAATAGTTATTTCGTTTAAACGAAATCATTTCGTTTAAACGAAATCATTTCGTTTAAACGAAATAACTTATTTCGTTTAAACGAAATCATTTCGTTTAAACGAAATAGAAATGATTTCGTTTAAACGAAATAACTTATTTCGTTTAAACGAAATCATTTCGTTTAAACGAAATAGAAATGATTTCGTTTAAACGAAATAACTTATTTCGTTTAAACGAAATGATTTCGTTTAAACGAAATGATTTCGTTTAAACGAAATAAAAAAAAGTCTCACATTACCTAATTGGAAAAAATGTGTGTAACATGTCACTTTAGGGGCACCGTATGAATAAATGACATCAGAAACGATACAAGACATTGTTGCGTTATGCGTTACAATGCCGCCACAGATGCTCCGACGTTTATATTATGTTTATTAACCAAACAAAATTAAGCAGAATTTATAGATTTCATCTCGAAATCATGTGATTTAAGCATTAATTTTTCATTCATATGCTTTTAACCGTTTAAACGGCAAATATTTCATTTAGCTTATAAAGAAAATGACATTGAAGCCGTCGAAAACCCCGTTACCATAATTATATAAAAATGTAGTTGTTTAAAAGTGAAAGAAAATGCGTTACAATGGAAACACCAGCCATGCTATATATGATAGAATTATCAAATTCGCAGACTTCGAAGAGTAAAACATAAGACAGATGTTACACCAGGTGATTTGTGTTTAATATTAGTATTTTTCATCTTCTTTCACTTTGAAATACCTTAGAGGGTTATGTACTTCAAACCTGGAGGAAGATTTTACTTGAAGAGGCAAAGAAACATTTAATTACACGAAGTACAATGAATTGCTATGATTCGATTATTATGAATCTACCATTTTGACAAGGTATAATTCATCTTTAAAAATATATATACATTTTGTACATGTAAATATGCATGTATATCCAGGGTGTATCTAAAAATTATTCTTTAAAGCAATAATGAATCAACTAAACATGTGCGGCGAAAGAAAAATAGCAGCTTTAAAAGTATCATTAAATTTCACGAAAAAACTTAAGTAACTGCTTAGCTAAGTGTGTTATTTGAAATGCTTGTTTTTGCATTTTATGCCTCTTCAGTGTTGACTTTTTCATCTTTATCAGACCCGTACATGACTATTTCCTTGATCAAAACACAACAATTCTGAATTTTATAGAAATTGAAGTATAAAAATACTAGATATCGCGTGCAATGTTTATTTTTTATTTTAAAAATCACTTAAGTTCGTTATCTCGTGCTTAAATAGAAATATCGTATTTGCGTGACTGAAATAAGTACTGCAGACAAGTACTACTAACCATAGTTTAATTTAACTATAAATACATTGGTATAGAAAAAAAATCAACATTAGATAATAAGAGCTTAAGCAATAGCATGATCTTAAAATAACAGACTTAACTATGTAATTACTTAAGTTTTTTAGTGAAATTGGGGCCTGGTGAATGTTTTTCAACATATTCATTTCTAAAAAGTTTGTGAAAATAATAGATAATTATTCGTGAAAATACAAGAAGAATGTAAAATTTCTGCATTATTTCAAGAGTTGCAACGGTAAACTACCTTCTTCCCAAGTTGGACCGAATATTATGATTCCGAACGCACAATCACTTTTAACGGGTTAAAAAATAGCACAATAGATGATGAACTGTAAAATTAATGTTCAAGTTAAATACTATAAAATGTCTGTTCTGTACTTTTTTAATCCTGTTTCTCCGTTCTGCTTCGTTTATAAAGCTTCTCAAAATACAATGAATATGCAACAAACGGTTAAAAACTACAAACCTGCATTAAGTCCTTAATCAGAGCCTGTATGTTCCCTCGCACTAATCCGATTTAAAGTGACTATGTCATGACAGCGGGGCATTTATGACCTGATGCGCAATTCGGACTGGTGTTAGAAGAGCCACAGAGTGTGTATGACATTTTTATTACATTGTTATGTCATGTGATAGATAAGGTTTTAAAGTCCCTTGACACTCTTATCTAATTAAGTGATACGGTATAAGAAATATTTGTCTTAAATGGAAATATTTCTCATTGTGTGGACATCAGATGCAATATTTTCGCTAACATGTTTTTTTTTTTTTTTTGTCAATTGTAAAGCAAGTTCTGCAACTTACATTAATCACTCTCGACACCTCATTCCTGATTGAATCCACCGCCAAGAGGGTATGAGAGAATGAGGCCAGTTTCCCTTTTAATGCTGAGCGCCAAGCAAGGGAACTACTGGTACCATTTTCATGTCTTTGGTGGCCGGGGATCAACCCACGACCTCCCGTACTCGAAGTGGTCGATGCGCATTTGAAAACGTCATACACAAATTCATAACAGTAGGGTGCTGAAACTAGAAAAAAATAAATAGGGAATCGATCCAACCGAAGCGACGAAAATCCGGATCGATCCCTCTACAGTAACATACGGTATATACCGAATGAGATATACTATCGAAGGAATTTCCGACACGTGCACAGAGCGTCTGACTTCGGATTTTTGGAAGAATACGCTTTTTCCTTGTGCGTAATAAGCGTCCATATAACTTGTCCGAACCGCAATGTCTTGCGCATCAGTACAAGCATGGGCAGTATTTTTTATTACAAAATCTACCTTTAAATCCCTATTGAGGCAGTGCCTTGTTTCATATTATTTTTATATATATATTTCTTTTATATTAGAATACCATGGAGCGAAATTCAAATTCTATTTGCTTTTGCAGATCCAACTTTTTTTTTTTTTTTGATTCATACACTTTTCAGAATTCAAGTTTGGACCTGTGGCAGTAAAAACGAAAATCATTCTGTCTGGAACAGTGACCGTTATATTCCTGAGATTAAAATCAACCGTTGTATATCAGTAAATTACTGAATAAAAATAATACAATAATGTTATGTATTAAATTTATTTCACTAATCTTGCTACTGATCAGACACTCTCTTATCGCTCTTGTTCTTTTATTATCATTCATTTCTGTTTATTTTCTTATCTCTTATTACAGCATATATTTTGAAGCATGATAAATATTTGAGTAGTTACAGGAGTTATCTCATATGAACGAAATACCTGGGACAAGTTTCTGTAGAGTGAATATAACTTGCATAGTAAATCGCGAGTTAGTGCATTGGTAGGAATTGAGACTGAGAATAATAATAATAATAATAATAATAATAATAATAATAAATAATAAAATAATAATAAAAGCACACGCAACGCAGGATAGAGCAGATATTAACGTCTCTCTTATGCATGGTAATTCACGAAACAATTTTAGTCAATGTATATTTTGGTGGTCTGTGTAAAAATAACTGGAATTATTTTTATATATTTTACAACGAATCAGATTATACATCTTGAAAGTTCGTTATAACTACCATTTAATTTATGTTTCTTTTTTATAATTCAAGGAACGAAATGAAGAACGACACCGAAACACCAGTTTAAATTACATTTTCGCGGAAATTAAATAAGGGCCCTCCCTTCTTAAGTATGTTCGCAATAAGCACTTCTATAACAGACGGACTTTAGAAAAAATAAGCAAGGATCCAAACAATTTAAAAGCAATAAACTTCTGACACACTTGTATATATCTTTAAAAGATCTGACCGCAGCATTTGTGTTAAAACGCATAGCTGTTTCTTTTCTTTTTCTTTTTCTTTTTCTTTCTTCATTTCTTTTTTTTTTTGCCTTAAGGACAGCTGGATATAATAATACCAACAAGAGCAACAAAATATTACTCCGGGTATTTTTATATAATAAATTAATTTTCTATTTACTTTGAAGTTTTTCAATGATTTTCCCAAATTTTGCATATCTGATCCTATCTAATATGACAATTTCGTCTTGGTACTTCTAAAACACATTTCGCTCAAATATTTCAATAATTCTCTGGATAAATATTACATAATATTTAATGTTTATTCATATATTTCTAATTGCCGCATTATTTTATATCAGTAATCTTACTGACAACATAACCTAGACAATAACCAAGCTCATTTTGGAAATTTTCTGTTGAATTGAATATTCTTTTATTGTTGAAACAATGCACAAGTATAAGAGGGTATATTTTACATATTACGTCATGCCTGTATAGGTGTGACTTATCTTTCTCCTTTGTATCTGATTGGCTGAAATAGAGGACCCTTTTAACTTTGTGCAAATGAATGGGAGTGGTATAATATAAAGGGCCAAGCTGTGCATTATTGGCGTTGAACCAATATCGTTTAATTATGTTTTCTACACTCTAAATGTTGATGAGACAGCTGTAAATATTACATTTTAAGGGATTCGCAAAATACACGCTGCTTTTAACACACTGGAATTATTTACGGCGTCAAACGCTTGGAGATAATATATCTTTAGTATATAGTAAAATAGTAATGTTGCCGTTTTTATGATTTATTTACTCACTGTGTATCATGAATTATTAAAAATAACTTTCGTATTCAAGGAGAACAATTTGCAGAATGAAACACATATTCACAAAATACATCAAAACATAGCTGACCGGAAAAAGTCAGTTTCTGTTTGTAAATGTGAATGCATGAAATGCAAAGCAAACATTTTGTAGGCATTGATTCAGGTAACTCAGTGGAACCGATTGTTTCTTCTCTGCCTACCCCCCTGCCCCTACTCTCCCGCCCCTATGTACTTCATGAACTTATTATTTCGTAAAAAGAGTAACAATATTCAAAAGGTCAACTCAATTTTGAAGTCTCTCAAAATGTCGAGATATACAGTTTTACCCTTACTGTGCTAAATTGCTATAATGAACGTGTCCCAGTTTCAATTTGGACGGTACTAGTCACTGTTACAAGGGAACGCCGACTGAATTGCGAACAGCGCAGATCTTGATCAAACTGCACTGATGTGCAGGCTGATCAGTGCAGGCTGATCATGATCTACACTGGTCGCAAAGGCAGAATCAGCCGTGTCCAGCATTATATAGGTTAAGATGTATAATATATAGTTTTTCTTGTTATCGGAGTAATGAAATTAAACTTTAGTTTATTGGTATGTTTAAAAAATTCTGAATACGTTGAAAACTTAAACGTAAGGTAGTGTAAATAAGACAGGATTTAGAACGCGATAAGAGAGTGTCTGATAATTATCTAAAGAGAAATAAAAGATTTTGACGTATTTAAATTTTCCGGCTCATATTCCTTTCAAGAAACTTAGTTACGACTGTGATTGAAAAGGAAATAAATTATGTTGAAATGAAAACATATTATATTAAATCAATAGTAAATAATTATCTGCTCTTCTGATACCCGATCCCATTTTAACTTGATAAATAATTGTTCGCGGCGTTGACTTGTCTTTTTTTGTGCTGCACAAATATTCTGTTTTGATGGAGGCGAAGCAGTAACATAAAACATGGAGCTATGATATTTTTCAATCTTCTCTCCAACAAAACTATGGATTTCTTCCTTCTCTCGCTTAACAAACATTATTCACATTCAAAGTACATTTCAAAAATAAACATTTTGGGGCGATTAATCCAAATACTAGTACAATATGGATTTATCTGAATCATATCAATATTAACATAATTTTTTTTTACATAATGTTAAAAAAAAAAGGACACAAAAATGAGCCGCACACATGCCATTGGTGTGTTTTGTGAAAAAAATCAGCTTTCGAATACACAATTACTTAGCCGTAAAAAGCGACATAAAAAACGTTAAATGTACGGAATTCGTTAGGGCCATCGCCTTCGAATGTGTTCATCTGAAATGTGATACTCGATGGTACGAAGATGAAACGCGAATCACCAAACTTTGATAACGAAAAACACGACAACACGATGACGAAAACGTGATCGTGCGATAGTACGATCGTACAGTCGCGTTTTCACCATCGTGCCTATGTGCATAGAAGAATTCTACCAGCAGAGTTCTGGTTACTATTTGTCATGTTAATTTGGTACTGTTAAAATTCAAAATGATTTCTGTTGCTTGTTCATGGGTTGTATAACGTTTTTCAGGTAAAACCAAATATGTTATTTTGCAAACACTCTGCAGGTCAATTGTATGAGTTTTCTATGTTGTACAAGATTAATAACAACAAAAGAGAATGTCATATTGAACAGAACAGAACAGTAATTTATTGATATAACTTGAACATGTACAGTTCATCGTTATAAGAACAAAATATACCAAACATGCATAGCAATGCGAGAGTGAACAAAACAAAAGAACACTCAGTTAAAATTCATTCAATATTATTTGCAGTGTGACCTGCCGTGAGAACCAAAGCCATATATGTAATATTTTCTAGATAGTATTCCCTTAGGGATAATCTTTCTTCAGCGATTGTACAATATGAGATAATATACGAAGGATACAATGTACACATTCATTGAATGTAAAAAGCGCGCGAGACAATAATGTCTGTCACTTCGTGCCGCTGTACGTCTAGTATAATTATAAAGTAAAAGTATGCAGAACTTTGGTAAACCTTACCTAATGCAAGGATTACTTTAGACGCACAATACTGGTTGACACGAACAATCTTAAATCACTATAAACCTTGCCGAAAAGAAACACAAGGTTTATCTTAAGACTTGAACATGCCGAAAAGCATTCACTAAAAATAGAGCATTTTTGTATTGTACCATGATCAGACAGTATTTTTTTGTGTCTAACATGAATATTTTCACAAATATGTCGATGAATGTTTTCACAAATATGATGGCTTTTATTTCTACACTGAAAACAAAATTCAAGCAAATACATGTCTTGTAAAACTCAAGTTATCGATGTTGAATTCCATAAGACGCATAACCACGCTGAAATCGGAGTATTGCAAATATTTGAAGAATATTTTTTCTTTTTTTTTTGCAGTTTGCATGGCAGATATTTTCATTTTAATGCATCAACATCTGGTGATTTTCTTCAGAAATACATAGCATTTCATTTTCAGTTTTCACATGTCAAAATAAAGAGTAAAGCGGTTAACAACCAAAAATGAGAGGGTTAGTATCCTTTAATCAGAAATTTTATTCATGAACAGGAATGAGAAATGCAGTCAAATTATATTTTCAAAGCCTTTTGAACTTGTTCGCCTCCTTAAATTCATTCTCTGTAAATGTCTCTTTAGTTGCCAATACAAAATGAATAGTTAATTATGTTGCTTTTGGCTAACTGGTACCTGTAGCTAGTGGAGATCATCAATAAAATCATGATTTTCATACATGAGGACCCGGGTTCGAATCTGCACTATCTTGAGGGCGGGAGCTGTAGTTCTAAAAGCATAATTTCTAATCTTTTAATTTTGAGCATGCACATGCGCACCGGAAGGTGATGATGCCATAATGATTATGCGACAGTACGATGGTGTTCACGCAACAGTCCGAAGGAAATAACGCGATAGTACGATGATGATAACGCGGAGTAACGATACTACGATAACAAAAACAGTGTAATGGTAAAAATGCGACAGTATATCACATTATCATCATCGTACTATCGTACTATGGCGTTTTCGTTATCGTAGTATTGCGTATTTAAGGTTTAGCAGTATATCACAAAACAACAGATTTATTTAGTAAATGAACAGTATCTTGACACACAAATTATCTGTCCAATACATGTTTTACTGTTCTGTCCCACATAGTTGGATACCTAAAATATTCTAAATGAGTTGTCCCCCTTTAAATAAGAATGCCATTTGTAAAGAAATAAATGCAAACAATTGTCAAAAACGATGTTTTACCTAGTTATGTAAAGTTTAAACACTCGCACGATGTTGCAAATGCATCAAAACGAAACATATATAACAGCTTTTAAAAAATGGTGAGTTTTTAAAGGCGCTGAACTGTCCAGAATGTGGCCCCTTCAGCAGTCCCTTTCCGGAATTCAATACATATATGAGTAAATTGACAATGGTTTTGTAGAATAATATAAATGTTTTATACGCTGTTAAATTTCCATGTAAAACAATGCTTTCTTTCTATGATTTGATGACGTTTGAACTTTTTTCTCCGCAACATGGACCTATACCTTAACATCATGTTGTCGCGTTTACGTTATCGTAGTTTCGTTATTTCGCGTTTCAGATGAACACATTCAAAGGCGATGACCCTAACGGAATTCCGTATAAATGCGGATCTACTGATTAATGTGCGATTTGTATCTTCGTAGATGTAGCTGCTCACCCCTCTCATATTTAGCTGCTCCGATAAGGCACAGTGTGGATTTTGAGTCATGAATTCGATCAATGGGTTAGCCGTTTGCTTTCTGTGTGATTAAAAGGATGAGCTCTGACCTATTGACAATATAATGCCTGTCGTTACTTATATGAAATAATGTTGAAAAACGGGATTAAACCGATAATAATACAAAGAAAACTAGCAGTCAGTTTAATTGCGACATATACCTCTCAAAGACTGAGAAACGGAAATGGACAAATATATTTTGAAAAATAGACATTTATATTCATTTCTTTGTTTTTTCTTATTGTTTGTAAGGTCACAGAAGTAAAAGAATATCAAAGAAAAACTGTTTTTGGAAAACATTGATCTTTCATATATTCAGTTACAGTATTCTGGTCACTTGCTGATATTTATATTGATTAACATTCAAGGATGTGTCAAGGACATTGCCTGTTTTTAATTTTGTTATCGTTTAAAAGTGCAATATCATGTAATTGCGAATATTTATAACATGGTGAAAAATTGCACAATAAGCTAATTTATCAGTTGCACATTTGTACGAAATCAAAATTAAATCAGCAAAGAATAATAATACCGTAAACGTAACTTATTTGCTCATTGAAAATCATTTAATGATTAATGTTTATGGTACAGTATACGTATTAGTTTTACACAGTTGTTAATGTTAGTTCTGTTTAATTAAAGTTTCTTTGGAAATGAACACGTAAAGCTAACTAAACAAACTACAAACGTATTTTTCATTAGCAGTACAATATACTGATGTAAATATGAAATATTAAAATATAAAAATAGAAATCAAGGCTAAGCTATTTTAAAAAGGAAAAGCAAAAAAGAAAAAAAACAGCAGGCCTGAATGAAACGAAATTCAAACTTGTAAAGCAGACTGAAAATTAAGAGTTGACTGCCAAAAAACCCCGCTAAATTAGTTAGATAAAACGTTTCGGCTGCACAATGTTTTTAGTAAAAGCGTAGAAACAATCTGACATAAAGAACTGAGGCTTAGCAAACACTAATGAAAATCTTAATTTTGACCACACAAGTAACAAGAGAAAAACGTCACGGGTGAATTCCTGCAGAAGCTGTAAACCCGCCCACAGGCTATTTCGGTGCGCGTTAAGATATTTATTACCTCTAATAGAAGATAGCTAGCATACATTTAATTAAGGTGAGATCTCTAATAAGCATAAATAACTTTACACGAAAATAGAGTTCTTGTTATTATTATTATCATTGTTGTTGTCATTTTTATTATTATTATTGTTGTTGATGTTGTTATTATTATTGTTTTAAGAAAATCAGTTGTAATCATAAATTGTTGCGTAAACTACCAAGAACAGATTCTATATATGAAATTAAGAATAAATGGGGGATAACCCCCTTTTCAAAACAGGGAAATAACCCCAATTTCAAAACGGAGAAATTCTCCCGCAGGTGAACTCTCCCGCTGGAGTTCGCCAGTATCACATTGGGAGAAAACCTCCAGTGGGAGATTTTCAAAACGCTTATTTTCAGGTCTAATATAGAAACAAACACGACATAAAGACTAAGATATACTTACCACTGATAAACAATGAATTTCAGAAATTTTGTTAAAAACCCAATGGGGTATTTCTCCCGCAATTCTTAAAGTGGGAGAAAACCTCCGATTGGACCTCCAATGGGATAGCGAAAACCCCGCGGGAGAAAAAAATACTCCCATGGGAGGACCAACTTTGAAGCCGTCCCAAGAGTTCGTTGTTTGTGATATTTGAGAGGAAATGGCCAATTATTTCTCTATAAGACCCGAACTATTGTTAGGTGTCAAAAGATCACATAAAAGTCAAAGATAAAAGGTAGCTGAGTTTGCGAAAATTCCGGATTTGCAAACTAAATCCGGAGACTGTTAAGGCAAATAATGCCATATATTTTGACTTTTCAATATGTTTGCCAGTGGGGAAAGTGTTGAAAATTGCAATTTAATACATATCACTAAGTGATTTCTTTAAGCGTGTTGAACAAGCAATCTCCTTCCCTGTTATTTTGTGGACAATTTTTCGGATTTAATTGTATTTTAACTAGATTTGCTAAATACGTGCTTTTGTTTAGTCTTTATCTCCTTAGTCATTGTTTCGTTTCATTTTACATGATCCAAACTTGCCTACTTTATTGATGACAGCAACATTGCTTCGACGCTAACTTTGTAGTCTTGACAAGGTATAGTAGCTTTGTCATAGGTTGATAGACGGATTATCATGAATCGTTTACAATTTCAGGTTTCGATGCCGACACAGAGTTAAAGCAAGATGGGGTTTCCGTTGCAGAAGAATTGCCAAATACATAGATACATAGATTTTGCTGTCTGCGATTAATACGATAAGAACGACGATGTCGTAGGCAGCTGCAAACTCTAGGGGAGAACAGACAGTCTCGCTACTTTGTTCTATAACTAATCAGTTAAAATCTTTAGCCTTGAAATATTCAAAAGAGTTTTTCCTATCCATTCTTCACGACCCGTCAGCTCTGTCTGTAATATGTTCTTCATTGAGACAAGTGTTAAAGTTACATCCTACGCTACCCTTACAGTTTTTCTCTTAATTATGTTTAATGAATTAGTCTGCAGTATGAAAACAATGTTGCACTTTTAACTAACTAGAAGGAACAGTGTATATAACGACATTCATCCAGGAAATATAGAAGAAAGCTTGTTAGCTGTCAAACAAATAGCATAAATGTTGCTGGAATTTGTATAAAGTGTAAGACAGTCAGCGACACTGCATTCCTCTATTTGCGTTAGTTTTGACATAGACCGGTTTTGATATTGTTTTTGTTTGGTTTAACGATGCACTGATACAATGGTGGTTTATATGGCGACTTCCCAACTTTGAAGGTTAAGGATGTCTCCAGGTGCCCCTCAGTCCATAATAATATCTCGGGCGAGAAACTGTGAAAAACCGACGACCTTTCGTAAGCATGATAGATTGTTTCCTGACATGATGTTTTCATCGCTTCGTAAGGCAGGTTTTAATATTAAATGATTTAATATCATATACACATTACAATCAGTTAAACAAACATAATCCTATCTATATACTAGTTTAATTTTCTGTTGATACAATAAGAGTAATAGTAGATATTACAATTTAAATCAATATTTGCTTCGATTGTGCAGAACTACCTTAATTGCTATCACATTCGAAAAGACAAATTAAGCGCCATTTCCTTGTACGCCAAATGAGCGTTTATATTTTAAAATACATTGACGAGCTTTTTATATACATGTATTAGGTTCATGTTTGGCGACGTGTTAACTTATAAAATGAATGAAATGGCTTTCGCAGTGCAGTAATATTAACTCAACGCTATTTATGGACAAGACACGAGTTTTATAATTCTAGCATTGGCCGTAATTATTACATATAAACTAATACAGCTGTTAAAATCTTTGAATCAATAATCAGCGACATAAACTAATATATCGCGTACGAAATTATGAAATCAGTCCCTTTTACTTTTAGAATTATCACTCTTAATTAAGTATCAGGTCAGGAGTTTTTTTCTAGTCTGTTACTCTGTCATTCGTGGAATACAAAATCTCAGTAACTGTCGTCAGCATTTATTAACCGTAACTCAAGGTAGGAAATAAGTATTAAAGTGCACATAATAACAGATAAACCATGTACATGGACCGTTACTCTCCAGATTCATTCTCTCAGTTATTTCCCTTGATTGACTTTTTATCGAATTTATATTTGAACTGGTTTTTTGTTGAATACTCTCTTAGAATTAAATAGTGATGAGAAATATCGGGAAAAAAAATGAGTCGCAAGCATTGGCCTTATTCCTCTAAGTTCAACTGACCAGTCGTTTAATTGTGCAGGTATGTTTTGTTTACATTGTGTGAGTAAATTTGTTTTCATAGAAATGTAAGTAAAATTGGCCCAGTTTTAATTACTTTTATATGAAGTAACTATACCACATGGACATGAAATATTGTGATTGAAAAGAAAACATTTTGTTAATATCTTTTATGTTTGAATTTTCTATAGCTTTTATATTCACAACCTTTATTTATAAACGTTTGATTTAAATTTGAAATATTTGAATTTTTATTGACTTAGTGTGTATTACATTTGACGTATTTTACTGCGCAAACAATTTCGTTTGCACTAATCACATATATTAAAGTGTTTAATTGAATATTGCACTTAGTGATACATTCGATGATATACTTTTTTTGTTTTATATTGTTCATTTCATTTTCTTTCTGTTATAATAATAATCATGTTAGTGTCAATTATGTACATTGCGAGTATCCTGCCAAAAGTTATGTCATTGTGTTTGAATTTTCGAAGTGCTACGTTTGATCAAGATTATTTGAATTTTCGAAGTGCTAAGTTTGATCAAGATTATTTTATTACAAGTCTTCAAAGTATAACCACTTTACCGGAACACATTTTTGTAACATTTTATCCCCACAAAATGGACGAAACTTCACAGGGATTCAGGTCAAGTGATTAAGGCGGATTGTTTACACTTCCACCTATTCAGAGGCCGAAAAAAAAACAACTTAACAACATCGCAGAGGAGACGTTGCCGTGTTGATCGAATGACTCCAGATCATCCTTTGTTTGAAGGTTTTTCATTGTTAAACGGTTGTCGTGTTGATTGATTGACTCCTGATCATCCTTTGCTTGAAGGTTTCTCATTGTAAAACGGTTGTCTTGTTGATTGATTGACTCCTGATCATCCTTTGCTTGAAGGTTTCTCATTGTTAAACGGTTTTTCATTTTTATTAGAACATAATAAGTTCTAGTAGAATCGTCCAGTGACTATATGACCAGTCAGACAAGGCACTTAAACGAATGGCACACTAAAATTGCAGAAAATTGCGAAAAAACATCTGGTTCTCTCTGTAATACAGGAACATCTTTTCGCTTCCTTTGCTTATTATCAGCCCTTCTCTCTGGCTCAGATATGTGCAACCAAGGTTCGTCACTTGTTAGCTAGTAGAAATAATCCGAATATCACAGCATTTGTATACTTAAAAATTCCCAGGCACATCCAGGGCGTTGTTTCGTTTGCCCCCAAAGTGAGCAAATATAATATACACCTAGCGCAAACATTTCTCAGGTTCAAATACTTTTTTCAGAATTGTACGAAAACTGCCTTCTGAAATGCAAGTACAAATGGTTATATCTCTAACCGAAAGTCAGCATTATTTTCGACCACGGCTGCTACAGCAGCGATGTTTGCCTTGTTTTAACAGAGCCTTGGTAACAGAGGTTTTTGGCCTACAGGAACAGATATCATCTTCGACAGATAATTTCCAAGCTTTAAAACTTGCAACTATTCTAAAATCTGAGCGCACTGAACCGAAGTCAATATAATTATATTACACAATGTTATCAAAAATCTGCTCTGAATAAATAACAATCCAAATGCGACATATTGTATAGCTACATATATTAGTTGTTTTCGTTCGTTTTACAATGTGGAAAGAAAATTGGTCAGTGTATATGACTGCATATTCTTGAAATGACACGGTAATTTGAAAAGCAATTTGCACGAAATAGAAGGATATCGTAGTTTTTTAACACATTATTCAAGTGCAATGAAGTATTTTAAAAATTCGTGGGATTAAACTATGGAAGTCCGATTTTTCAGGACACTCAATAAATCTATTTCTTTGTCTTTGGACTCCTAGAATAATTATTAACTCTATGGTAGTAGGGTAGAGTTTAATGGTGCACTTGTACCCAGCATTAATTTAAAGCGACACGAAAGTGTCCATCTTGTCTGCAACCAAGTCTCGAATCTCTGTCGTTTATGGTCTCATTGGTCGTGACACACTTATTTGGACTTTTTAGCTTATATTGTACGGAAATTGAGGTAAACTTTCTTTACTACTGATTTCCGATATTATCTTTAACGGCATGCTTGGGGACATACCAGGGGTCTAATTCTTTACTGTCCATTAAAGGGCGGATTGACCCTTATTAAACTTATAAACACTGACTGGTGTGAGACGTCCCAGCAGGTAGATATATTTAAGCCTGTTGTAAATATTCACCTTGAGATATATGTATATTTGACTGAGGTTTCAGGAGAGGTCTATATTCATGTTAGTATTTGATTCATATTAATTTATTGTACCGAAAACTTATAAAGATTAAATATTTACTGGAAAATCAACATAATTAGTTTAAAGATTTATTGAATAGACAACTAACACCAAATACAATAAAGACATCAGGAGTCTTCACTATAGAGCACACAAAAAATGTTGCGAAATTTTGTTTACAATATGATAGGTCACATAATCTAAAATTCCTGGTTACGTCAGTACAGAAACCGACAACAGTATCTTATCACTCAACTGGTATCACATGCGCAGAAATCTTAAATAGCACTGTTGCGCATGTGATATGAAATACTAGATCAGAAGCCTATCACATGCGTAATTTTCTGTTCTGCGCTTGTGATATGATCCTTAATTTTATAGTACATAAGCAACAGCGCTTTTAAGTTTGTCTGCGCACGTGATAATTTTCATATCTCCTATTAAGATATTGATACTTTCGCATCCGATTCGATTAAGAGACTGAAACGACCAATTTTGATTAGGCGCTTACAGATATTATAGTATAAAATTACCAATTTCTTATGTTCATGCATGTGCAAACCCTGTCGATGTTTCTTCTTTTAAGATAATGATTTGCCGTCCGTGCCAAAGTTTCGAAAACAACTACCATTATTGAATCGAAACGTTAATCTTCTAATAGGAAATGATCTAACTAAGAAAATGAATGCCAACACTTATATGATTCGTTTAGAAATAAGAAGGTTTTCGTCGTCTTTTAAATGTTAATGCTATTGGATTTGGCATTTAGCCTACACAATGTTGAAGAACTCGCATAATATAGGGGTCAACAGTATGTAGAAGGTCTTGGCTAAACCTGTCATATTGCTTGAAAAAAACTTGTCGATCGATATTCATTTTCTGTATCACCCTCTCATGAATGCAGTATCTATAGAATATCATCGTCATATGCTTATCACGTTAAATACACGGAACACTTTAAACGACAAAATAGTGATGATATATTTTCAAAGTATTCCCTTTCCAACTGAATGCATTTTATATTTATAAAAAGGTATATGCTCGTATACCAGGTCGAGATACGCATAAACACTATTGTTCAGACATGATTTCGTGCTGGTCAGCATAGACAAAAGGCTTGTACTACGCATTGTGGATAATTATTTAAACGCACATTGTATAGGAAAGACTGTTTCATCAACATGTCCCCGTTTTGATGCTTTTGGTGGAAATTAAAATTTAATATAAGTATGCGTGCTCGTCAGTGTCATTCCTATTTGAGCACAAAACCTAATGACAGCACGTTGTTCCGTGCATTTTGACGTCAGCTTGTTTTAGATATGGTCTTGTTGTCACCTCTTACTACAATTTTTCCGAATATATTTAATCACAACTAAAGGCTCGAGAAAAATCAGACGGCCGTTTGAAGTCGTTTAAATAAAATAAGTCCTCAAAATCGCCTACTTTGAAGATAACAGCTACTAGTATTGATTTATCAAGGTTACTGTCACATAACCTCATGAGTATCTGCTGTAGTTCACTATTTTTGCATTATCTAACAATTTTAAGTATCAAATCAGAGACAGGTTTACGTAATTGTCCGTAATAATGTATGAACAATAAAATCTGTAAAACACATTTAGTTGTTGACAATCTTTAAAACACCACGTTCCGTTTCTAAGTTTTATTACATACTACACTCTTAACTTGATCGCATAATACCAAAAGATTTGTTATCGTTTTAGAGGCATCGTCGTCTAAACTAATTTGAACGATTTTATAAGAATAACGTTCATGATTATATTCAATTACGATAATAAAAAGAAATAACAAATATTTGAGGATAATATTCGCCAAACACGACGACTTTGTTATACGAGTAAAATATAATTAAAAACAGATGTATTAGTAAAAACTCCAACTGGAACTTTTCCCAGTTTTTCAGATTGGAAAAAAACCCAATTGGAAAATTTTCCAATCGGAAATTTATCCGGGCGGATATTTTTCCATTAAAAATTGTTGGAAAAATCCCATTGGAATTTTCAAATTTTATCAGGAGACTGCTTCTTGATACATATTACGTTCTTATAAACAAAATATACAATGACTAATTGTTTTTACACACTTTCTTAAAAATTATGTTTTCCGCCCGGAAAAAAACCAGCACGTCAAAATATGGGAAAAAAATCCGATTAGATTTTCAAAAATTCCAATCGGACGCCATATATCCGATTGGAAACTGGAAAAATCCAATTGGACAGATTTTTTTAATCATCTTTTTTGTACATAAGAAAATTAAAATTAATGCAAAACTAAATTATTTATTGCTCATTGGCCCATAAACTACCATCCAAGCTAAAACAGAAATTTCTAAGTCACTTAGAAATGGTAGCGAAGTTTGCTAAAATCTTGGTTTTGCAAAGATATCCTGGTGGCTGTTTATTTATCTTTATCTTGGATTTTAGAATCAACATTTGATCATTGTAATAATTTGACACCAAGAACGTTTTGTTTTTCATATTTACGATTCATAATTGTATACGTGAAACATAATTGAATAATAAGAAAATAAATGTCTTCTCTGTAATATAATCCAGTTAAAGTTACTATGAAGGAATAAATAATCATGCATCTTGCTTATACTTTGTTGAAACCTGAATAAATCATGTCAAATACCTCTAAATAAAGATCGTTGAAACAATTTTAGAGATAATAAAGTAAACCTCGCTTATAAGTAACAGCTTTGGACCTCTTAAATTTGTTCCTTATAATCGAGGTTTGTTTAACGAACACAATGTGTATAGCGAACACTACTTGACTGACGTTTGATAAGTGTTATGTGTACACACTCCGGGCCGACCATGAATCCTTATGTGAGAAAGTTGCCAGTCTAGTACAGGTTATTTCCTGGAGAGATTGTTAGGAAAACTGCCTGCATGTATATGACTGAAAGTGTTGAAACACGTCGTTAAACCTAAACTAAGCCAAAATGTACGTCGGTAAGAATGACTGTAATTAGTGTTTATTTTTTGCCGGTAATATCTATCTTTTGTTTTAGGAGCGCTACATTATGACTAAAATATATCTTGCAGTTAATCCCCTTGCCTGACTTCATGTAATGTTAATAGTCATCAATACATGCGAATTGAAGTGTAAATTATAGATATGGCTTTGTTATTGTCTATTTTAGCACCTGCTATAATTTTTACAATTAGAAGTTTGGTAAACTGGGCTGTTTGCCGTTGTTAATCATGCGTAATTAGCACATTTATTTAGGATAATATGACCGTGATTGATTTATATTCAACATTGTTAAAATGAAATACCTAATGTAGCTCTCTTAAATGTAAGTTTACTGTCGTCTAGTACTTGGTAAATGAAAATGTTATAATGATATTATTTTTAGCGTATCCGTGAATATGATAGAAATGAAATAATTTGTGTTTATTCATGTGCAAGAAAGCGAGTGAAAGTGCCGACGTTACTCTGACGTCATTAGACGTCTCCTGTTTATTTTTACGTAGAGGACCAGATTGAGCTGTCAGAGTCAGCCTCCTAATAAGGTAAACGTCTGACCTTGTGTTGCATTACATGATAAAAGCCAGAATGAACGGTCCTAGAAATGGAGGAGGGAAAAGCACTCGTAGAGGTCAGCTAGCCGGCCGATCGAATTCTGAATCCAGGAATCGGAACATCATTTTTGGTTTTACCAACAAGAACTGTCACCAATGTGAGTAGACTGCAGAGCAGATGCTAACACTTCGGAGGCAGTTGACAGGATTGACAACATCTGGTCATTAGCTTAGGATATAGGGATAGACGACAGAGTAAGACACATTATGTGCCTTCTTGTGATTTGTTCTTTAAACATGTATGGTCTGATAAGGTTTTATTGAATGTTAAGGACCATTTTCTGTTGTACTTTTCCAGCTATATTTTATCTTTTCAGAACTTCGGAAAGATTTAAGTTATGAAAAGTTCTAACTAAAGAAAAGTACTCATTTTTTAGGCTTCGGAAATTCAAAGAGTTTATCAACCAGTAAGAAAAGTGCTAGGACTTAATGATTCATAGGACGATCAAAAAGAGATAAAGGAAAGAGATATAAATAACGCAGTAGCAATAAAACTGACAAAACATAAAAACTAAAACAAGAGTTCCGCCAAGCGGGACATTTTAGACCCGAAGGTTCACATCAGAGGATTGGAGCAAAATTAAAATTTAATTGAGTGTGAAGCCTTAAGGACAGGAACAACAAAGGGAAGATATTACAAAAAATGCAAAGTCCTCAGCAATTTTCTACCAGGTACAGGTATGTCAAAATGCACCCAACATTTGAGGCACCATCCATGTTGTACATGTACCACAGGAAAGTGGTCTCGATTTTTCCCTACGGCAAATAATGAAAAAGTTTCAAAATAAGCTATTATTAGTAACATAAAAGGGAAGCAATTCATAAACCTTATTTAAAAAGGAACAAGAGAGGGATGTTCCAAGTGTGACCTTGACCTTGAAGTAAGTCATCCTGAACACGCGCTCTGCACGTTGTCTCTGTGTGTTGAACATTTGTGCCAAGTCTCTTTGAAACCCTTCAATCTGTTCACGAGTTACAGAGCGGACACGAAACAAACTGATAAGAACTTTGACCCCTAATTGTGACCTTGACCTTGGATAAAAATATCCAAAGCATATGCTCTGCCCGTCGTCTTGGTGTGGTGAACATTTGTGTCAAGTTTTTTCTTAAATCTTGCAAGAGATTCAAGAGTTACAGAGCGGACACGAAATTGCTAACGAACTGATGGACGGAGAGACAGACGGACAAAAAAGACATAACATAATACGTTCCTTTCGTGTGTATAAAAAGAAACAACAGTAAAGGTAGATTTATAAGTTATATACCTAATAAATCTCAGAAAGCCTTTAAGCCTATCTCTTAACTACACCATACTTTTGAACAGTCTCTAAATTATCCAAATATTTAGTGGTTTGAGTAACGACAAAATTTAAAACAAGAGGGATGATTTTGATTTTAGTGATATAAATACCTCCCCCCTCTCCCCCACTCCCAACCCAATTAGAATGAAGATATATCTCTGGCTACGGGATATACATATCTCAGTTATTTCGGTTTACCAGAGCGTGTAGTCTTGTAGATAATGTCAATTAAAGTAATCAATATATTAATAATTAACAAAACAATTTACGAGAAGAGAGATAATTTTGAGATTAATATAATTGTAAATTTCCTATTATTTGGACGAAAATGTACCTCAGGCTACATCTTAACGCAGATACATTTCTCAGTAATTTCGGTTTACCAGAGATTGAAGTCATGATAAGGATTTCAATGAAAGTAATCAATATATTACAAATAAACAAGCACGGCTATCGTTATCACAAAGTGCGTAAATAGCTGGCTAAATTTTACCATCAAAATTCTGATTTAGTTTCACAATTCAGTAGTAATATAAAGACACTTCTGTGAGAACGAATTTCAAAACCTGATATTCATGGGGGATGTGGTCTACAGACTTCGTAAGTTTGAGCGATCGTGAATTTCGAACTGTTTTGAGGCGCACGTCGTGTTTAATGTATAGCGTTAAATCCGTTTTTTCCTAGTTGGACGCTACGCTTCCTTCTTTAATTGTGTCTGACAGAAGAGAAGGAAAACTTTAAAATCATTATCTTTTTATGTCATATTGCAACTTCTTCTCAGGCCCTTCGTTGAGTTTTGATAAGAGCAAGGAAACAACAACATTTTGTTAATCTGATGGGTTTTAAACCACGTTTATCTCTATGAATGTAAAGAGACTATACATTTGCAACTTAACCAGCAAATTAGGTCATTAATCAATAAATATGTACTTGAAATATATTCAGATAGATAATCTATACTATGGAGCAGTGGAAAAAGTTACTCTAATGCCGATAGATAAATAATCTACACTAAATATCTAATAAACCTCAAGCTAACAGAAAAGATATCGGACATACGTTTAGGTCTACATATTTACATTCGCTATTTTCTTTTCCATTTAAGTTTACGACGTTCATTTTAAAGTTCCGTCTGGCAAACAGAAAGGCTGGAAAGCTGATTATATGTTAAATGCAACAAAATGTGTGAAATATATATCATAACCGTGTTTACATATGGAAAGAAAATATACTGTATATAAGGGATATGTTTGTATACAAAATGAAGGATGAACAGAATGCTAACACAATTCATAGATTTGCTGATCCTATTCTGTTGTTTTTTTTCATTTTGCCTGAAACTTTGAAAAATGAATATTGAAAACAATCTTAATAACCATAAACCTGCAAATATAACGGCACTATTCAGATTATTCAGATTTCACAATTTTTTACAAAAGACGGCCCGAGATCCAAAACTCTGTAGATGGATTTGGTTTTGTAGACTATTTCAGTAAAAGTAAATTAATGCGTGAAATAACCCCCCCTCCCCCCCCACCCCCACTCCAACAAAAAACGACTATCATGATTTAAATAAGTTGATATCGAATATTCGAATATAGTATAATACAAAGTTATTTAACTTAACCTTTCTTCACTCAATACAGGCTGGTTACTTGAAATCCAAAACAATATCCTAGATCAGATTCTTACTTCAGAAACAAGCATAATGCATAAATAGCATTGGTTTGTGAACATTGCTCTTCTGACTAACGAGGGATCCGATTTATGCACCAACAAAAGCAACCGAAACGTTATAATGACACTTTTACGAAGCAAATATAGTTACTGTATGATTATAATGGAAAAGGTCGAATCATGCGATCGGGCTGACATATTTACCTATTTAAAACCTCCGACAAGATTAGATAATTACAGTGATGATAGACAAAATATATGAGAGTAAACGCTTCTGGCTCTAATGAAATTTGAACAAACTAATATTTGCAAGACTGATACATGTATATATATTCTCCAAACTCTACCAAAATTGCCAGCAATGCGTACCTGTTTCGACAGCAAGTCAAATTCAGTTTGGTACATCATCAATAATTAGTTCAATTAACTTGTTTAAACATATTTTATTTAATAAGTCATTGCATAAATAATATACAACAACTGAGATAAGGGAATTGGACAGAAAGTTAATTAGTATACGGATGTCCTTTCCCTGGTCAATTAATTGGAAATACGCACTGGAGATTTAATAGAACCAATTGAAAAATACTACTTAATAGCATTGGTATTAAAGAGAAAAGGTTTAACGCTGTTTTTTTTGTGATAACTAAAGTTAACTATGAAAAAAATCAACTTCCAGGACAGGGATATTATTTCAGTTTTACAGAGGCTTGCCTTCTCCAAATCATATTAAGTATGAGAACCTGTTTAAATACAAAAACTAATAAATACTCATCTCGGTACAAAATTGATAATAGGGTCATTTTTTGTTGGATTATAACGTCGCACCGACACATGATAGGACATATCATAGATCGTAGAACCACCGACCTTCCGTAAGCCATCTGGATGAATATTACGCAACTGATAAAAGTCTTCATACACTTGATAATAAAAAAATGTAAATACCGTATATCAAGTTTTTTTCACGTGCGGCAAATTTCGCGATTTAGGCAATAATTTGATTATAGCGAATCTAATATTAGCGAATTTATTATACCCGACTTTTATTTTCACAAAGGGACATGGCTCTATTTGTCAGAAATTGATGATGATATGTTTCGGTATGTGTTGTATATAGTGTCGCTTCGATATTCTCCGTTTTCTAATGTTTTGCACAGTGTTTAAAATGTTTAACATATAACAACTGCATTGGATGGAAATCTCCAGCGAAAGTACCCGCAAATGTACCTGAAAAAGAAAACGTACAATTTTGAGATAGCAGTTAAATTGGGAACGGTAACAGTAGCCCTTCTCATTTTTTACAATTAGCTAGTTTCTTGGTATTTTTGTAATTTACAGTTTTCAATTTTCCTATCGGTTTATTGTATGTACTACCCGGTATTTCACAGTTATTACCTGGATTCGTATTTATGTTGAAATGCTTATCGTTAAACTGTCTTAAAGATGTTTGGACACCTGTGTATAAGCTCTAAACTAACCAATAATTGGACAATCAGTAAAACGAATAAGCCTTTTGGACTTTGCTCTCTCAGCCACTAAAGATCTGTGATTTATTGAAACTTTTAATGCTTACTATCGCACAAAATACAAATATGGTATAGTTTTATTATCAGATATTGGTACAGATATTGATTTGATGCCTGGATAGCACAACGTGTACTATTTACGACAACGGCAGGAAGCAAATCGAAAGAAAAAACTCAGTTACAGAGACCCATGATTTCTTTTACTAAACTATCACTGATCTTTTTCCGCGATATTTTTGGGCACGCGATTATAGCGAAAATTAGATACACGCGAAAAAAAAACTGATATTACTCCATATATTCCTTTTTGTAATAATGTTTATAATAATTAAGATATAGGTACATTCATATGAAGTCATATGTGCTTTTAGCTGACAGGTAGACTTGTCAACAGAGCTAATATCACAATTTTATTATTTAGCCCAACTTTCGCAAGTATAAATGACCTGACACATCCCGGTTGCTGGACTCATACTGTGGATGGTACAAAGCATGTTTCCAAAAGACAGTAAAGCATCCCCAACAAATGAAAGGCTACAAATACCAACTACGTGTTGTACCATTCGTTTGATACGTAACATTGTTTACAAAGAGTGTCTGCATTTGCAAAATGTATTATGTTACTATGAAGTACATATTGTAATCAGGAGAAACAAGTTTAGAATCAGTTGACAGACAAGAACACATACATTGCCAACAGGCATACACTGCCAAACTATGCCCTAATAAAAGTCTTTAAAAATAGAAAAATAGATAATCAGGTGGATATCATCTAGTTAACCCTATAGTAAATATGTCTGCTTAAATGTTTGTATTGTGATGTCACACAAAATATGGCATTCCCACGAACCGACCAAAATACAGTGCGCTCTTAATGAATAAAAACGGGTGATACAAAATCACTTTGGAAATTTCTAAATAAAAAAAAGAAATATGCATACCACATTACCACATTGTAGTCTGCAGTAGTAACAACCTAATATATTTGCGTGGCAAAGATAATTTCTCTGTTTCTCTTGCAAAAACTTGATAAAGAGCCTATAGCAGAAATACCAAATCAGCCATAGTAACTGTCAAATCAATGTTCCATTCCTTTCTGAATTTTATACAATTCTGGAACAAAAATAAAAAATGCAATAATCAATATAAATAGAAGGTGGAACGAAGTAAATATAAAGTTTATTGATTTTAGTATGCCCCATCTCTGATATTATGGTAGTAAGCATGTAAGGAGAAAAGTTAAAAGTTAAGCAAAAAGAACCCCTGTTTTAAATATTAATTTTAATTGTTGTAATATTATGTTCGATATGTTTGAGCAAAAATACAGGCAAATAGCTTCGACAAATACCTCTTTGGCAAAATCGTTCGTCATCTTGCTTGAATTTTGGACTTTCCTTCTTAATAAAAATTCAAGTACTAAATTTGTCGACCCGACTAACATCGCACCGCAAAACGTCGCAATTCCACCCCGCCAAACGTCGACCCGCCTAATTTCAACTCGCTGCAAGTCGCCCCGACGAATATTCCACTATCGAACGTCGCCTTACCAAAATATTTTTATAACAACCGTCTCCTTGCCATAAAGACGTGTCAAAACGAAGTTCGGAGGTGCGACGCTCTGCGGGGCGCCATAAGGAAATTTGTCGTTTTGCCATTGCGACAAAACGAGAAAAAACGAAACGGCAAAAATCAGCCACCATATTTCGACGTACCTGTGAGGAGATAACCGTTTGATATAATTTCAATACATGTATATTCACATTTGTTTACATTCTTGAGCTTTTTATCAATTGTCGACCGTGAACTGTTCTTACCTTTGATATATCGATGTTATCATTAATTCAATGCGTACATGTTTTGTCCTATCTTTGGTCTCGTTTTACCATGATGTTAACAAGTTGCTATAGAGTATATTAAAAACATGGCGACTACAAGCAAGTTAAGCAGGTTACAAAACGCGTTAAATGATTTTTCATGTTTTCCGTGTACCAACGACGGCAAAAACACGGAAGGGGTGTTTCAATGTATTAACTGTCAGCTATTTTATTGTCGTATATGTGCAGTAGGACACAACAAATACATGAAATCTCACAACGTCATTGACAAGACTTCGAAACTATTCGGGCGATGTCAAACAAAACAAGGTGCGAATTTTTCGGATGAGCTACCAACGGATTTATGCGACGAGCATCTTGGAGAGGTCGTCAAGATGTTCTGTAGTCAGCATGACCTAGTTTGTTGTCCGGTCTGCATTACTTCAAAACACAGGTGAATAAATGCTTTATTTCATATCTCATACGTCTTGATAACTACATCTAATGCGACATTCGAAAACATAAAAATACACTTCACAAAAATATTTGTTTATTGACTTTAAGGATAACATGGTGTAATAGCCATATTTCATATCTTGTAACTGGATGGTAATATTTAAATGAAATTTGGCCACTTTAAAGACATTCAAAATTAAAAACGTTTCACCGAGAGATTTTTCGAATTTTATCATTTTGGGGGAGATAATCGGTATTGAAATTAACATTGATGCCTATGGGAAATATATAATTTCTTTGATTATGAGAATCTGAGATTGTGTTTCAAGAAAAAAATGCGGTAGAAAGCCGCATTATATGAATCTGATACAAGTATCAAAAAGAAATCTAAATTTCCCCGTAGGGAAAAGGAGAAAATTATTTTTTCTAGTTTTCAGGGGAGATAACTTATGAAAAAACAAAATTATCAGGGGAGGTAATCTAAAGGAAATTTATGAGAACTTCTGTCACTATATAAATATGCATCTTATTTCTATCGTTTGACATTTTCAAAGCTTACTTATCAAGTTGTATGTACGCTTTTGGTGAAATTAAGGCCTATTACGGGTAGTCATCCTTAAAAGTGATTTAGGTAAATCATTTGAACAAATCAAAATTGTACTAACCAGCGTTTCTCTGTAAAGTTATCTTGTGCAGACTTTTTATAAAGAGCATATTTAGATTTCTTCCACACGGTCTTTAGCTCTCCTGTCACGCAGTGACAATGTGAGCTTTTATGATCGCACTTTGTCCGTCGTCTGGCCGTCGCAGTTTCTTGTGCATATGATAGAGACCACATTTTGCAATCGATTTTAATAAAACTTGTACACAATCTGGTATAATATCTCGATTCCTTCCGAAAACTGGCCAGATCCCATCATTGGTTTCAGAGTTATGAATCCTTAAATGGCAAAAATGTGCTGTTTTTGCGTTTAAAGCCAAATAGATACAGTGTAACTTCCGAAAACCGGACCTTCTGAAAACCGGAAACCTTTGAAAACCGCATAAAACTCAAGGTCCCGTTTTTTTCTGTTGTTACTTCTATATATTTTAACCTCTGAAAACCGGAACTTCCGAATTCTGAAAACCGGATGATTTTTAAAGCACCGTTTATATTTTAACACTAAACTTTAGTTCTGAAAACCGAACAGCAAATTATTTGCTGGATGAAAAGTGTCACATGCTAATCCAGAGACGCTGTCAACATGTTCTTTTGTTTATTTATTAGCTTTGCGTGTTTATTTTGACGCGCTATATAATCACAATGATCATTTGATGCAAAAGTAAGGAAGTAATAAGCAATTATTTTCATTTGTATTCAATTTATGAAAACGTGATGAATTAAATATCTTATGTGATAAAAACTTTCTTAATTCTTGAACGAAGGAAAGATAGATGTTTTAAATGATTAGTTACATTGATTAAACTATGCATTATCAACATTAATTAAAATTTAATGTTGACGAACTCGAGACTCCAAAAATGGTAAAATAAAAGTGGAAAATGTTTGCGTAAATGCTATTTTTAAAGTTCTGTTGTTTCTTTTTGTATTTGTTATTTATGCATTTATTATCCTTTTTATTAATTAATTAATTAATTAATTAATTTATTTATTTATTTATTAATTTATTAATTTATTTATATGAAATTGTAAAATTAAAAAGGATAAAAATCTCCTTCATCCTACGTATAAGAAAACATAACTCTTGTGCAATACGTGCACTTTGCCTACAAACTTTCAAACTTTTGAATTCCGGAAACTTCCAAAAACCGAACATTTAGGCTGGTCCGGAGGTCGTTCGGTTTTCGGAAGTTACACTGTACTTCATTTATGATGTGATTTGTTACAAACTTGCAAAGTATCTTAAACAACAATAAATCTTGAATTCAGATCCATTCATAAGTCCTGAGTTATGTTCCCTATTTGACCCATGAAAGAATCAAAAATAGTTTATTGTGAACACGAGAGATATAACATTTTACATTCAGTTATAACTTCAATTATGTATAACTTAAGTCACAATAAGATCTCGGTTTCATTCGAAGACTGGCCAGATTCCTTAATGTGTCCTAGTGTTACTGTCCCTGAATGTGTTAAATGTTTCTATTATTGCCCTTTCAGCCGTACACACGTTTCATTTATGATTTTATTTGATACAAATTGCACAGAATTTTTAACCTCTAGGCCAGGTTTGAAAATCGGTCATATTTGGTCTTAAACAAAGTCAATACGACAAATCAAAGGAAGATTTTACCGCCCTAGAGGCCACACTTATGACCCTACATGTATGCAATTTAGTAAGATTGTTAATCTTGATGATTGCTATGCCAAGGTTAAAACTTGGTCACCTGGGAAAAAAAGACAGGCCACCCACTGGCAGTCAAGTCGAAGGAAAAGCATGTTAACACTCTTAAAGTCACATTTATGTTTTTATCTTCATGAACTTTGGTCAGAATAATGATTCCGAGGACAAATTCGAAACTAGTTTATTTTGAGTCAAGAACAAGGTCACCCGCTTAAATCAAATGGAAAGCTTGTAAAAATCAGTAGAGGCAACATTTATTGCAGAATGTTTATCTTGATCATTTCAGAGACAAGTCTAACAGGTGAGTAATATAGGATCATCATTTTTTTTTTTTAATCCTAATTTATATTACAATCTAGGAATAGATATTGTTCTCAAAGATATTTAAATTACTTTCTTAAACATATATGCATAAACAAAGTTTAAAAGGTATGGCAACAATGTTATTATTTTGGTCCCAGATATTGCAGGGTGGTCGAATATGTACCGAAAATTGCAAACATCCATCTGAAGCAGTCAATCAAGAATGAAACTGAAGCATCTTTAGAGAAAGTACAGGAAGAGTTGCAAAATATCAAGTCCAAAACACAAGATGAAATGAATGAGTTAAATAAGCAACGTGGTGAAATTCTAAAACAAATACATGAGTTCAAGAAAAGCCTCATTGAAAGAGTCGAAGAGCTTGCAGATGCCTCAATAAAAGAAGTTCAGGATAAACATAAAGAGATCGCTGACAGTTTGATCGATTGTGGCAAGAAAATAAATGCGATGCTGGAAGATGTTGGAAAGCAGCTTGACAAACTGAAACAATCAGATATCAACAATAAGGCTCAGATATTTGTGGACGTAAAGTACGGAAAAATGAAGGTTTCAGACGGGTATGATTGCATCAAACAATCTGCTGGTAGGAAGGCGGAAATTATAGAATTTGAAGTAAACCAAAATATAGAGACTCGCATACATGAGATACATTCTCTTGGGACTCTAAAGGTGTCGATGATTGTCAGAGCTATGACTGGTAAAGCTACACTCTTTACTTTTTATTTCAATTAATTTTATTACTGTGTAACAGTTATTTATAAATAGATAACACTACTCGGACCAGTCATAAGTACATATAGTAGATATTTAAAAATACTAGTTTTGGTTCGGTATATATCTATAAATACACAAATATAGTGTATTAACGTGTAATGTTCAAGTTTAATTGTAAATCTAATTTCGATTTAAGGTATTTGACTCCTTAAAGAAATAATGTTTAAAATTGGCATTCCATTGGTAAAGTTGATGGTTTTATTTTTGTTGTTTTTTTTTCTTCCTTTTTGCGATTTCTAAAAAAGTTTTACATTTTCGTTCTTTTATAAATTTTTATAATCTATGATATTTTCTCAAGTCCAAGTAGAGACAAATTTTGAAATAATTGCCATTGTCTGAAATATTTGCAGAGAATTAAGTATACGACTATTTTGACCAAAAAAAACGTCAAGATATCGGTAAACAATTATGAAACACTGACAAACTCTCTGTCTCATTTTTATCTATTCTTATTCCAACTTAAGAAAATTAAGATCGAGTCCTGGGGAACTGTTTTAAATTTTTCCCACTTCATTAAAAAAGGAATAGAAATGAAACCTACCTTTATATCTTCCACAAAATGTAATCTAAAGATTAAAAGCATATAGAGAACTTTTTCCGCATGTTATTTTTTATTTTTTACAAATGTCTAACTCTGCTTCGTCTGTTTCAGATGAAAATTCACTTTGAACAGCCAGAAATCAAATAAGTTCCAATTTTGTTCAATAAAGTAAAAATCAATTTTGAAAATGTTATAACTTACTAGAAAAGATAAAGAATATAACGAAAATATATTTGGTCCCGATAGGGCTTGTCAAGTCTGAATTCAGAAACGTCATATTAATTTCAATTTTACTGTTTCCGACCTCGTGAAGGCATCTTTCTCTTGTTTTCATTTTATGGTGATTTACAGGATGAAACTAATCTTGTTTACAGTGATTGTTAGTCAGTACGCACTGACGTGTCTTTAATGTGCTGCATACATACCTTTACTTTTTCATGAAACAGAACCAACAGAGACACTAAATATTCTGTAACTGAAGTTTCCAAAACGGCTACATATGTATGAATTTGACTTTCCATTTTGATTTTATGGGCAAGTGGACGTAAAGTTCCCTTAAATACTGATCCAAACCAGGTCAATTTCCCTCGCATAATGAATACTGTTTTCATGTTGCTAACAAAACTTCCTTATTAATCTTATTTATGTATGCACATCAAGTAGTGGAATTTTTGTATTTTAACACAATGAGTATTAAAATTTGAAAAGTGTTCTTTTTTTAACAGAACAAGACGACATGGGCAAGGAGGTAAAGATGGATGAAACCAATAAAGAAGAAACTAACGTAATATTCTATTTCCCTTATAATATAATAAATTATATAGAAAGCTTTGATATCATAAGAATACTACAGTAACTGTTGAAAAGTTTAAATATATCGTACAACTAATTTGAGCTTCTTTAATAAATTGTTGTCCAGTGTCCATCTATTCAACAACATATCTGTCCACCTTTTGTGTTAATGAAAAAATACTTTACGTATTAGTGTAAATCCTCTTCAGAAAAGTCACAAAAATTGATAAATGACTTTGCAGAACTCTCAGTTATTAAAACTTGAAATTCTCAGAACAGATTTGTAAATACCAATGTAGCTAGGGCTTCTTGAAATGCCTAAACGATGGGCCAGTTATCATTACCCCTTAGTTTTACATAGAAAACTTTATAGACTGATCTCCAAAAACCTATAATCATTTTGACAGCTGTTTTCTTGGCAACTCTTTCCACATTTTGGAGCTCCACAACAAAATATCGTATTTTTAAACTCCATTGAACAAATTATCTTTAAATGTAGGAGAGAGTTATACTAGATTAAATAGTCCAGCTCTTCGTATTTAGACAGATCAATACTATAAAATGACCGTTAAATTGCACTGCTATACAAATCCATTGAGTTTAACGCGAATTTTATTTGGAATTTCAAATTGTCAGTCCTTGAAATGGCTGCTGTTGACTGTTGACGGACCGGTCCCTCACCCACAATAGTTTGTGCCAAAAAAATGCTAGTTTCTTGTTTCTGCTCTACTGTCGAAATTTTATAAACGGTGAATTTGCTTTTGCTTTAACTTTATCCTGCTAAATTTCTATAATGGACTGGTTCATCATTCAATTTGAGCTATATAATATATTATTAGAATGGATGGTGGCTGAAAAGTAACTGACTGAATAGCTAACATTTAGACCATGATCAGACTTCACAGACGCACAAGCTGAACTTCATCTGCACTGATCGCAAGGGCAGAATTACTGTTGCCAACAGGCTAAGAGTTAAGCAAAAACGTTAAGACAATGAGGTTGTAGGAATCTAGAAATAAAAGATTTGATTCGGTGTTTCTTTCATCAGTAATATGAATACTACTATAAAATAATGGAATTATTTTACTGTACGTAGAACTAACATTTGAGACCAAAACTTGTATATGCTGGTATATATTCAGGTATCTGAGCCAGATAACAGAACATCTCAGTTCTCTGCCGAAGTTGCACAAAGACCACAGCATCCATACGTAAGAGATCAACAACAATTACCACAATATCCAAGGCTTCAATATACGCATGTGATTAACGAAAGCATACCGATACCTCCACAAGGAGGTGCAAATTATAAGTTTGGAAATGGCGGAGATCAAAGAATGGACCGATAACGATACATACCGACGTGTCCGCAAGGAGGTGCAAATGGCATGGAAGGAAAGGATGACGATAAATGAAAAGACCAATATCAATACATACGAATTAGATTCTTCACTATTATGTCACCAAATGCTACATCTGATTTGCGTAATTTCCAACGGTTAATTTGTTGTGCAATAGAATCAGACCATTATCTCAAGGTCAAACAAAGTCACACTTGGAGATAATATATTTTGGTATTTATTTTATGTCTTTTCTTTAACATATTTATGTACGGATGTATATTAAATACTGTGGCATTTTCAACAGACAATGTGTCACGTTCAAAGGTTGATATCACCATGTAAATTTTCTTCTTTTTATTTGATGTATGTAAATGAAATTATGTTTCAAGTTTTGATAGCTCTAACAAGATATAAAACATTATTTGATATCCAAGATGTAACTCTAGGCAAAAGTTATGATTCTGTTGTATATATAGGTTATTACTGCGATATTACGATTGCAGTATTATTACTGCAATATTACGATTGCAGTACATTAGCTTGATAAACTGCAACCCTGCATTGAACCTTTCACTTGTGTGTAATTTATAAACATGTAAATAGTATCATATAAATGTCATTCATAAATTGTTTATCGAAAACTTCCTTTCTAATTTTATGCAATATTTCATAACATTTTCATTTCTTTTCCCATGCTTTAATCAAAATTACAAAACCTGAACATATATTAACATCTGAAAGCTTTTATCAATCAATTTACACATGTATATCAATTATAGATTTCGAGACATTTTAAAACCACGTAGCCCTTCTTGAATGATATGATTTATATTCATAATTTATAAACATTTTGATGTGTTGCCCCTTTTACTTTGAGGAAAATGTTGTATTAAAACGCAATATGATTAGTGAAAAAATGTAATAGGCGGGTGACGTTGGTAACTTTAAAGTTCTTGAAGCTAGAGTATGATAAATGCGTAAAGTTATCGTTTGATTTTCTATATTTTGTTTTCATCTAGTTAGTGTGAAAGAGTAGCTTTAAGACCGCATAAACTACGTCTGAATAATTAAATAGATTTAAAAGTTAGCACATATTTTAGAACGTCATCATCATTGTTCACGAGTATTGAAATTTATCTATTTACATAACTGCAAATAATCGATCAGTGCCTCTGTTTCATTTTTGTACGGTTTTTAGGGGGCGTTTTAGGGTTTTATCACCAGAAACTTACTAAAAATAACGTCTTTATGGTTGTCATCTCGATAACTTTTAAACAATGTAGTCATGTATAGTTCAAAGAAGTGTTTAAGGTGAATTTTAGATTTTTCACTCAATGGTCTCTGAAACAATTTGATACGTACATGTCATTAACCGAGAAAAGTAGGGGGTTGGTGGCGAAGGTTGCATGGTTGCCTGATTATACTAACATTCCCGGGATCTATTATGAGTCATGGTTCTTTAGATAATTCATAAATTTATTGGTAAATTTATACTTTAAATAAAAGCACAATGTTGAATGATCGGTCTTATAAAATCAAAGATGACGAAGTGCTACCTTGATATTGCCTAAATGTATATTCGATGTTTACATATCATTTATTTACGGCTAAAAGTATCTTTGTCAAACATGTTTGTGAGATCTGTTACATTCAAAGTTATAATAAAAGGATAACAATCTGCTTAGTGTCAGAATATATTAAAAGGTATGGAACGCCTAGGCTGTCATATGTTGAAAATGACTGATATGCCTTGTTAAATATCGTTTTGTTTAGTCCGAGATACAATACTTAGGGTGGAAATGATAATGTGTCCAGTTATTGAAGTGTTATATTATGTGCTGATTATATTTTTTTCCGTCAAGTTAATGTATTGTTGGGTGCTTTTGTTGTTATGTTTAGTTTTTGAAAGAAGCAGGCATGTGGTAACAAACTTATTTTCAGTTAAAAATATGTACTTTGTGGTATAACACTATTGTGTGCAAGAATAATAATATGCTGTTTGGTGCTAAACTAATTATGTTCAACTACGGGAAGAAATAATTGAGTTGTACTATCATCAAATGAAACAGTTTATTCTTGACTAGTACTCACATTCAGCTCAGTATGCTCTTGGTTATATCAAGTATGTTCAGTTGTGAAAAAGAACTGTTAAATGGTACTTTTATTATGTTGTGTACTGATTATATTTTTAGCTCAGCTGAGCAATACTCGGGTGAGTTATTGTGATCGATCGATATCCGGCGTTCGGCGTCTGTCTGTCTGTCTGTCTGTCGTCTGTCAATATTTAGCTCGTGTACGCGATAGAGGCTGTATTTTTCAATAGATCTTCATAAATTTTGGTCAGAATGATTGCCTTGATAAAATCTAGGCCGAGTTTGAATATAGGTCATCTGGGATCGCAAACTAGGTCACTAGGTCAAAACAAAGAAAAACTTTGTGTATGCGATAGTAGCTGTATTTTTCAATTGATCTTCATGAAATTTAGTCAAAATGATTTCTTTGATACAATCTAGGTCGATTTTGAATGTTGGTCATCTGGGGTCAAAATCTAAGTTACTCGGTCAAATTAAAGAAAACCCTTGTGTAGGCAATATGGGCTGCATTTTGCATTGGATATTCATAGATTGTAGTCAGAATGTCACTAGTTCAAATCAAGGAAAACCCTTGTCTTTGCAATAGGGGCTGCATTTTACACTTGATATTCATAAAATTTAGTCAAAATTGTTGCCTTGATGAAATGTAGGTCAAGTTTGATCATAGGTTATCTTGGGTCAAAAACTAGGTCACTATGTCAAATGAAAGAAAAACCTTGTGTATGCCATAGAGGCTGTTTTTTTTCCAACCGATCTTCATGAAATTTGGTCAGATGATAGCTTTGATGAAATCTAGGTCAAGGTCAAATATGGATTGTCTTTTATCAAAAAATAGAACACTTGGTCAAATCAAAGAAAATAGTCGTTTTCACTCAATAGTGTTGCTCCATTTTTAATGAAAATTGGTCAGAACCATTAGGTCAAACATGTTTAATTTGTTATGGTGTGTTTCTCAGGTGAGCGACCTTGGGCCATCTTTGCCCTCTTGTCAACTATCAAGACAATGTGTTGTTTGGTGCAAAGGTCGGTGTATACAGTTCTAAATAGACTTACAAAGTCTGCTGAGATCAAGTAATCTGTAATAAAGTTTATTCTTTCTTCATTAAAACTGACATTGATATTGTCTCAGAAAACCATTTTCGCCGTTTTAGGCTCAATGCCAGATGTTTGAGATATTGTAATTGTTTTCAGAAAGTGCTATTAGAGAGGATTGATTTTATGGCCAAGTGCTTTATATTTAATGACTCTAACGACTGATGCCAGTCTAAGTTCTAGAATAAACAAGCATGTGGTAATAATATTATGTTCAGCTAAAATGATGTGTTGTTGGGTGTTACTGTTATTATGTTCAGTTATAATAATAAGCTGTTTTGTGCTCTACTCACTATGTTCCATTATGACAATAAAACAGTTGAGTGGTACTATCGTTATGTTTAACTGAGGCAGTGTATTATTAAGTGATACTTCCATTAACTTCAGCTGCAATAATATGTTATTGGGTGTTATAACAATTATATTCAGTCGTGAAAAAGAATTGTTAATTGGTAATATCATTATTTTAAGATAACATAATATGCTGTTGTGTACTGTAGCCATTATGTTCAGCTGTGAACACTTACTGTTGTCTGATACCGTCATTATATTCATTTCAGGTGATGTACAATTCGGTGCAAAGGTCCTTGTGTTAAGTTAAGGATAGAGCACAAAACAGCTTATCATTATAACTGAACATAATAACTGTAACATCCCACAGCAGATAATTTTAACTGAACATGCCTGTTTATTTTAAGACATAATGACCTTTACACCGAACAACACATTGAATTGATTCAATTAAATATAATCAGCCCACAACATATTATAAAAGTGCCATTTAACAGTTCTTTTTCACGACTAAACATAATTAGTAGTAACATCCAAGAGCATATCATTGCAACCATGATACTTAAAGGACATTCACGATTATGGTTATTTTAAGACACTTTCTGTCTCTTGCTAGTTACTTTGTCAAAGCTAAGTAGATTAAACATTATAAAAATTATATCTTTTGACGTTGCAGGGTTTAAACGTGCATATTCGTCTTTTTGGAATATTGTTGATTATCATTTCAAATCTCCTTACGTTGTGTTAAAATTATGCAGATAATTTAAAGCGACTAACCCACGCATTGTGAATTTTTATTTTCAAAAAAGGATCACTGAAAGTCAAAATGACGCCACTACTTCATTTAAGTACATGAAACTAAATGGTTGATAAGTTTCTAGTTTCCAAATTCACGGAAACATCCGAGTATTCGCCGTTTCTCTCACGCATTTTTAAAAACTGTTACAATGCTTTATTTTGCAAACAGTGATATAAATATAGAATGAGATGCGACAGTTTTTATGACACTTATTAATATTATTATTATTATTATACCATATTTATATAGCGCCCTTTTCATTATCAATTTCACGTTCAAAGGCGCTTTACATAGTTCAAATACAGCCACACAAGGCGCATAATTCATCCTCTACTAGTATAGACACAGAGCGATCTGACCAGAGGGACAGAGTGAGACAAAGCCCCCACGACAGAGAGATCACAAATCAGATACAGGCTTGTCCGGCTAACTTAACATAGCTCGTTGCTAATAGACAGCCTGGTTCTTTAACGTGCCCAGTGTATAACACTGATACACGCAAGGATTGCCTGGGTTCCTGACCAGTACACTTCTAGTTGGTTGGGAAACACTGAAAAGCGTTTTTGAAAATTCCCGAGTAGCTGCCGGGGATCGAACCCCCGACCTCAGGATTGGAAGGCCAGTGTGCAAGCCACTGAGCTATCCGTCCACGTGGGCAGCAAGCCACACAATGTGCATGAATATATCGCTTCTAATAATAGAGCAGATAAGTATCTATAGGTATCGCACAGTATTATGTCGTTTTGGATTAAAATACAAACAAACAAAAAAGTAGCATTTTCGTTTAAAGTGAAGATATACGCTGGGAAATAAATGGGTTGACGGCGTTGTAGATGAAATTTGAAAAAATTAAAAGGTCAGATACAATACTCGAACTATCAACACCGAGATTAGCAGGTAAACGATTTGTCCGCGCAGCCACTTGCACATGCGATATAATCTAAATTATCAAGTCATTTATCATACAACTTCTATGCAAACTGCAAAGCGCCAGCCTGATATCACTTGCATGATATTTTATTTTGATATCAGGTCATTGAACATTAAGCACCTCTGACATTGATGGACTCATTTTTACATCAGTTTCCTTCTTCATCGAACTTTATCATAAATCCAGTTTTAATGTTGCATGACTTTATAAAAAATGTGTAATCTCAACTCATTTCCTTATATATGCTTGTCTCCACATTTATCACACAGACATCACTTAATGACGTCACTGTGGAGCGTTCATCATGACATCAAAGTGTTAACATGCCATTAGATCAATGGATGGAAATGTTTACAATACACTTGACAATTTACTTATCCTTGATTTATGCCTAACTTAAGGCATCTGTTTTTGTTAATTAGTAGCAAAAATGTTTGTGTAATTATCATTTCTTTCGTTGTAAATTTAGTGATTTAAAGTATCTCTGAGTCTGGAACTGGAAGTGAAATTTTCAGGGCTTTGGATATGTAGTTGTCTGAGTCAAATATTTAATAAAAAAAATAAATGTGGAAATAAAGCATGTTTTGATTTATTCAAAAGGTAATTTTTACGCAGATAAGAGTTTATTTCATTAATATCCCATTTTTATAAGAATATCAGAAAGTCAATAAACATTGTCAAGGTACTGTAAGGCTGCAGTATTGTTTCATTAAAGAGTTTCAGGGGCGGATGGATGGTCAAATCTATAAAATATGAATTTATTAATTTCTGCTTCAGAAGTCAATCTTTATGAAATAAGAGATGAGGACATATGTTGCTCTAGGTAGGTTGTTTGAGTTTCATGATAATTAGAATAACTTACATCTGTCTTTTGATATCAATGTTATCAGGCGGAAAGGATTCGGTTCCCTCACCCCTTCCAGGTCAATACTAAGGATACGCGGATCTAAGGGGGACACCCCTGGGAAATCGAAAAAGAAAAAACAAGAAAAGAAGAAGAGAGGATAATGTTTGTTTTTTTCGAAAAGGCAACATTAGGACAATATTCAAAGTGTATATGACTGCTGCTATATACGACCTTCACATAATTCATATATATGTTAATTATCTTTTAGAAAAAAGAACTGGATTAGTTTATGAAAACGTGAAAATAAGGTGTATAAAGTTTATAAAATTGCAGTGGAAAATGTGTTCTTTAGTGCTCCTAAAATACCTCAGAATGCATGAAATGAAGTGCAGAAATTCAAATTTTCCAGGGAGAGGTCGGACCCTCCAGCTGTTCGGCTACCTGTTCAACAAAAACTTAGTGGCAACCCTGTACTTGTAAACGGCTAGCATCCGCACAAGTCGTGTATAAAGACACATGTTTGTAATAAAGAGAGTTCGGTCGGACCCCCTCTGAGAAAATTAGTTAGATCTGCACATGTTAAGGACAGTAGTGTGCTGACTTCATTTTATGTTATTGAGTTAAATTTTCAAAACGTTATTGAACTAGGCGATATCTATACTTGTGCGCTCTATAGATTATCATGTTTTCACAGTCACCTGATGTTTGCAAGGTGCTCGCTGAAGGCCGGGGATTCCGTTTTATTTTAAACGCAGACGAATGTTTTTATTTTTTATTTATTATGCAAACAACAATTGTAGACAGAACTCGATGGAAAATACATTGTTAGGACATTGAATATGGCACTTAAATGTCAATATAGGTAAACGTTTGATTTTATAAATTCTCACACCACAATTTGTGGGTTAGTGGCTTCAAGAAGAAAAGGGAGGAAATATACATTTCACATTTATATTTAAGTATATTGCACTGCTTGTGAAAAATAATTTCATATAAGATGAATGTGAATTTTTTGGCAAGTATACCTTTGAGTAGATTCCATTACTATAATTCTTTAAAGATTGCTGCAAATTACAAAAGGCGCTTAAACTCTGTAAAATATCTTGACCAGATTGAATGTGACAAATGGTATATGAAAAAGAAATAGTCAAGACTCCAGCTATCAAGTATTATACCTCATTTAGTTTACGTAACATACACCAGAACCTCTGTAGGTTTTCTCTCATAATAAATTAAGAAAAATTTCGTCATTCCCCTTTTCAATTTTAAACATGAAGTCAAAGCCCGGCAGGAAAAGGCATATTCAATGAATGCAACCGCCTATAAAGCTCGACAAATAGAAGTAGAAGTATTAGTTGAATGTAGCTTTAATGAATTAAAACATGATGCTTCCATTTTTATTTCGGAATTTGTTTGACATATTTAAATGACTGGAAGTTTACTTCGATAAGCCAAAATAAAGTAACAAAGACGTTGATACGTCTAGGGTCCTGGCCAAATTGCCAACCAGCAATTTAAACAAAATAAAAATAATAAGAAAAAGAAAATCATCAATGCTTACTTGTTGAAAATCACAAGTAACTATAATTTTGATAAGACCTTGTTTTTTGTCAAGTTGGCCATCGTTATTAATTATTTATCAAACGATTCGCATTATCTTTTTCGGGACATAATCGGGCGATTTGGAGGAAATCCAAGATGAAAACAAATGACATTTAACGACCTAAGAAAATAAGACAAAAAATATAAATATAAAGCACAGAAAAAAGAAAACTACAGAAAAAAAGTACTTCATTCTATTTCGTCTTTGATATGGCAATAATTTTTAAAGTGTCTATATTAAAATGATTACAGAACCAACTGTATTACGATCAGTATAATTATCTTAAACTGTGATGGCTTTCAATGCCACGTGAAGAACACAATGCTGATATTGAAATTATATCACACTTCCCTATGCATGAAATATTTCAACGACCATACCCTTTTACAAGCATACATTTACCTCTTTCGCTTCAAATCAACAAAAACTGTGTCTATAAAATGACAATAATGTAGTATCTTTCATTTTAATGCAGTATGTGTTAAGTTTTAACATTTGAGTAAAGATCTGGCTGATATGCAATTTAAGTATAAACATATACTCTGTTAAAAAGCTCTGGATATGCTCTGTTCTCAAAGATTAGCACACTATTTGTTTTAGTTGACGAAGGATTTTGATTGTATATTTGAAAGTACAACGGTACAATATTGACAGAATGTAAACTTTTGAATAAAAAACAATACTATGAAACCTCTATAAATCTAAATAGACTGACCGCTGACCACGGTACAAACTTGGTAGGTTTTCGTTAACAAGGAAATAAAAAGAAAATAGCCTTGTTCACATGTGGGTTCAAATATATGTTTCACTTGTTAATACTATGACTCATTTTCATAACGTCTGGAACGTTTGTTTGTTTGTTTGGGTTTAACGCCGTTTTTCAACAGTGTTTCAGTCATGTAACGGCGGGCAGTTAACCTAACTAGTGTTCCTGGATTCTGTACCAGTACAAACCTGTTTTCCGCAAGTAACTGCCAAGTTCCCCACATGAATCAGAGGTGAAGGACTAATGATTTCAGACACAATATCGTTTATCAAATAGTCACGGAGAACATACGCCCCGCCCGAGGATCGAACTCACGACCCCGCGATCCGTAGACAAACGCTCTACCTATTGAGCTAAGCGGGCGGGCTACGTCTGAAACGTAGAAGTAAGAACGGTAAATCTTTTGTTTAGAGCTTATTTATTGTGATAAGATTTTCCTGAGATATTTGTATATAGTTGTTATGTGCATATACAAGCAAAGTTTAATTATTGCATTCTTTATAGCAACTACAAACGAAAGACGATCTCTCGATCTTTTCATTCGCGGCTACGCCAGGCGTGAAAGGAATTGCGCATTGTAATCGCTCGGGGGTAATATTTAACAGATATTTTCTATAACATTACTTTTATAGAGAATATAGGTATCAAGATATCAACGTTTCTTTTTTTTAAAATCACATAATGTCAACACAAGAAATCAAAAGATATGTCTTCTTGTCCCTGCTAAAAAGTAACAAAATTCTAAAACGTATCAAAACGTTCAAAAAAGAAATTCAAATACGGTCTTTGACTACCATTTAACGCGGGAAAAGTTGTAATACTGCTGAGTTTTGTTACTGAACTTTAAATATCCATGAGAAACAAAATCAGATAAGTTCAGAGAAGTAGAGGAGAAAGAAGAAAACTGAATTTGGTATGAAGCTTGCAGATTATCATGAACAATTTCAAGTTCCTGACTAGTTTAAAATAGCAAAAGATAAAAGGTATGGGCCGATTTCCCGGAAGTATAAGGTATCTCAAACAAAGCCATAGAACCTACAAGAAAGTGACTCTCTCTTGTTTTACTTGTGACAGAAGACTCGGATATTCTTCTTGGCAATGGTGCAGACACCTACTTAAACCAATGACATTTCGCTAGCAGGACTGAAAGCTACGCAGGGCAAGAGCCCCATAAGGATTAGGCGCAAAACATTCGAAGTCAATGATTTAAACAACTTTGTCAATGAGCTGATGACTAGTTACCTCTACTTTTTATTATCAAACAAAGATAAAATAGATATCGGGTCGGAGGTATCTGAAATTGTGTGCACCATTTCAATAACTAATCAAGGGAACCATCTATGATTTTTCGAGTTATTTTCTTTGTGTCGAAAGCATTTTTCTATTGTGTGTATATTCAACTCTAGATCAAAACCAATGATCGTTTCATTGTTAATAAAATTGCTACACAAAACATTACTCACTATTATAAAGACTTTAGTAGGTCCAACAATATCTCTTATTATAATGTCTTACAGTCTTATTGCGTGTAAATAGTTTTGCAAAATGTTTCAAGACATCTGGTATGAGCAAGAAAGAGCACAAGGATGCGTAACAATACCAAATGGTTGAGAGTGAAGAATGAGACATTAAGTTAAACTATTTATTCATTCATAATAGATACATTCCTAAGCGCAATGGAATCATATCAATTTAGATTTTTAATTTATAAAAAAGTGAGAAATGGTGAAGGATTTTTATATGGAAGTGCTTACATGCTTGTAAACATTACTTTGTGCAAACAATGCGTTTATTTTGGGCACAATATCACCATATATCATCATTTTTACTAATACAATATAAGTTTATCCGTTCATAACTACATAACATCTTTGAACGGCCGTCAGTACATGTTTATATATGTTCATTATGTTTGTAGACATTTATTATATCTGAGAGCTTTACGTCATTATGTCTAAGACTGTTATTTTTCAACCTAATAAGGGAATTAAGACCAAATTAAGAATTAACATATGCCCAAAGAATAACGTGATTTTCACAAATTTAGCATAGGGAATTCAACACTTTTGTAACTCACAAAAACTTCATGAAAATCATTTTTATAACACAGGTAATATACAGCTATACTAAAGTTATCGGTAGGACAGTTTAGGCCCTTTCCGAATAAATGTGTTATCTGCAAACATTTTCAGTTAATCTCTTCAGCACAGTTTTAAGAATTTCAATGAATAACTATCTTACCATGACTGTTGAAACAAAATGCGTTTAAAATTTACCTAAAAACGCTGATTTATGTTCATTTGGCTACATCAATTCAATAAAATTTCAGACATTAAACACATTGTCTTGGCCTAATAAATGTCACATGGCCAGTTTTTCAACTCTAGCACTAAGAAAGGCTCAAACCAGTATTAGTTCAGCCGTCGCTCAACCTTGTTTTCTAACGGATTTTTACTAATACTCGGCGGGTATATTTGCGATGTATTAGCTAAGCCTTGGTCACACACTATTGGCCGGTTGCAGGACAGATCGTCCGATAACTCGCGGATCAACGCTGAGCGGCGGGTTGAGTTATCTACCTATAATCTCTAGGTTATCCCGGAGTCAAATGGGTTGCGCATGAAAATTTCAAGTCTTACTTAGTTGAGTAAAGGAAGATCAGCGAATCATGTTTATTTAAGCATTCACATGTATAGTGGGTGTATGTGTATACACGGTGTAACAATATAAAATAGATAGTAATTATAATACATATGGCCAGTTTTTCAACTACTAAGTAAAGACTTAAGCTCCGACTTAAGCCGTGTCGGATATATTTACAACGCTTAAGTCAGCACGTGAATAACGAGGCTCAACAAAAGTTAAACCTTCGACTGGATTTTTCTACTTTGAGCGGTGTCAGCAATGGCTTATCTTTATATTGTTATTTTAAACCTGGGGCATAGGTGGTTTAAGAAAAGATGGAGGCGGAATATTTAGACATGGACGCTGGGGCGAGTGCAAAAGCTCTATTTTTTATTCGAAAAGTCGAGCTAAAAATGTAACAGATTCAACTCTTCAATATTAACTTTACTAAATTCCCTACGTTTGTAGACGTTTCAAAATATATGTGCAAGCATAAATATATAAGTGCATTTAATTAATCATATATATATATATATATATATATATATATATATATATATATACGTCTACATATATACGTCTCCTTTCAATGACGTGTGGGTTTTGAAATTCATGCATTTGCAAGTGTTGTTTGAGTACCTTTACTATTAATTTAAATTTACAAATGCATTCCTAATTACAAGTGCATATTGCACGTGTTTTGTACATGAAAGGTTGAACATTTAGGAATAATGAAAACAGTAAGACAATGAGCAAACATAGGAATGCTTGTAGTCTTACCTTGAATTAAATTCAGCTTTTCCCAGCATTTTTTTTTTTCATTCATTAGACGGGCGCTAGTGCTTTTGTGTTTTAATGTGTCTTTGTATTTTTCTATGATTTCTATGAGAATTTCGTTTTCGAAAGTAGTAAATCACCATAGTAACACGTTTTATATATGTAAAAATACAGCGAAACGGTACGATGACTGTATCTACATGTTCATAGTGTGTGACCAAGGCTTAGCTAATACATCGCAAATATAACCGCCGGGTATTAGTAAAAATCCGTTAGTAAACAAGGTTGAGCGATGGCTTAACTAATACTGGTTTGAGCCTTTCTTAGTGCTAGAGTTGAAAAACTGGCCAACACTTTATTTTCTGAAGGTTACATACTTAGTGTACAAATACAAATATTATACAACCTATTTTCAGTATGCCCTTCAATTAAATTTCATATACATTCACCTATCTACACAATCAGACAGTCAATTTATTATTATACATTTAAACAAAAATACAAATATCAGAATTACTTAAATTTTCTTCGACAAACAGGTCTCAAATTGTAGAAGTCTTTAAATAAATATGATATACACACATTATAAGTATAACAATAATTATGTTTTAAAAAGATTATCATGCGTCACAAAGAATAATTCACGACAATTAAGATGTGCAAAAAAGGAAAGTCTGACCCATAAAATAATATACATGTTCCAGATTTGGATAATAAAGTAATACACTTATAATTATTATTGTAAACCGAATTATTCAACATTCACACTCATCTGGAAACAAATAAACCACGCCATGAGAAAACCAACAAAGTAGCTTTGCGACGAGCATGGATCCAGACCAGCCTGCGCATCCACGCAGTCTGGTCAGGATCCATGTTGTTCGCGAACGGTTTCTCTAATTGCATTAGGCTCTGAAAGCGAACAGCATGCATCCTAACCAGACTGCGCGGATGATCTGGATCTATGCTGGCCGCAAAGCCAATATGTTGGTTTTCACATGGCGCGGCTCAAATAACATTAATTCAACAAAATTTTTGTTAATACAAGTAACTGAAGATGCCTAAGCAGAAGGGCACTTCATTTTCTCCTAATGAGAAAGAAGTTTTTATAGAGCTTAAAGAGAACAATAAGATCATAGAAAGCAAATGCAACAATGCGAAAATATTGTTTCAGAAGGAGGGGGCTTTGACGGAGATAGTAACATCATTATTATGATATATCTGTATTTAAACTCTATAAAGTTCCTCAAACATATCCGGGTAATCAAACACAGACAAACTTTAATTTACCTCATGTACAATTGAAAACAAACCATGTATTTAAATTGAAATATGCTTTGACTCGGCGATAAACCTACCAACAACCAGGTTTGTACAAGAAGTGTCCACTGAGAAATCATTACCGTATAAATTTCGTCGTGCAACCCAGCCATATCTTGGCCAAGAATTGTAACGGTTACCTAAGAAGGTGTTTCATGCAACCCGTTTGATCGGCGGATCATATTAACTATCGCTTAACTCTAGCTTATAGTTGTCTTGCAACCGGCCATATGAACATGTAGATACAGTCATCGGACCGTTTCGCTGTATTATTTTCATATATAAAACGTGCTACTTTGGTGATTTACTACTTTCGAAAAATAAATTCTCATAGAAATCATAGAAAAATACAAAGACACACCCCAGACGTTATCAGGTTCGCCATCGGCTCACCCGATAACCTCCTCCACCCCGCCAGAAAAACTTTCTCATCTACGGCACTAACCTATTATTCTCTATATTTTGGGTTTAACGCCGTTTTTCAACAGTATTTCAGTCATGTAAAGGCGGGCAATTAACCTAACCAGTATTCCTGGATTCTGTACCAGTACAAACCTGTTCTCCGCAAGTAACTGCCAACTTCCCCACATGAATCAGAGTTGAGGACTAATGATTTCAGACACAATGTCGTTTATCAAATAGTCACTGAGAACATACGCCCCGCCCGAGGATCGAACTCGCGACCCCGAGATCCGTAGACCAACACTTTTACCTACTGAGCTAAGTCGGCGGGCTCTGTTACATTTTAAGCTCGACTTTCGAATAAAAAATAGAGCTTTTGCACTCTCTCCAGCGTCGGCGTCGCCGTTGGTTTAAGTTTATATATATATATATATATAAATTAAAACATCTGTAATACTAGCTTTACTGAGACGAAATCTATCCAAAATCCAAATCGTCGTACATAACGAAAGGGTTTGCTCAGTCCCGTATCATTCCCTCCCTCCTCAACATTTCTGCTTTAACTTCATGCTGGAAATTTAAATCCATGTCTTAATATTCCGCCTCCATCTTTTCTTAAACACCAATGCCCAAGGTTTAAAATAACAATAGAAAGATAAGCCATTGCTGACACCGCTCAAAGTAGAAAAATCCAAATTGAATTGAAGGTTTAACTTTTGTCGAGCCCCGTTATTCACGTGCTGACTAAATCGTTGTAAATATATCCCACACGGCTTAAGTCAGAGCTTAAGTCATTACTTAATAGTTGAAAAACTGGCCAACTGTCAATTTGAAACTAACCTCATGTTTTTCATGCTAATCGTGTATAATTACCATCATAGAAATACAGTTATTTGTCGCGCGTCTTTAAACGGATTTTCGTTTGAATTAATTTTAAAATCACGTGATCCCTCAGAATTTCCGACAGGTTACGAAAAAGCGATAAACATGAAAGTAGGACAGAATGACCACTCATGTCAGTCTAAAAAAATACAAACACAACCATTCGTTTCTCTGTACATGTGTTGATTTCAAGAGAATATGTATGGCTATCGCAATGTTTGGTAGTATATTTCAAAATGTGTAGTCTTTTTTTAAGATTCATATCTATTCATTTGTCTTCATTTTGCACCTTTAAGAGACAGCGTAGTATAATACCAGTATATCTCGAGTTTAGTATTAGATAAATATTATCATGTAAGGTTGGCCCTACACATCGTTATCTTTCCGATTGTAGTGTACCGATATTAATCAATATTACACATTGTAATATGGACTTTTGCACCAAGGAAATGTAGAACACATTTTTGATTGAGGACTCTTTGTGTACCTGTATTCTGTTAATTTCTTTGACTTGGATATTTCAACAGACACAAAAAGAGGTATGAAATGATCAACATTATTATCCTTTTTTTTTTGTTCTTGTATTTATAAACAAAGGCAATTTATCTATTTTCGTTTTCCTAAAATGATACCAAGGTGATGTATCCACTTTCGATTTCTTAGTAAACAATAAGTAATTTAATTCATTAGAAATTTATCTATCTTTGTTTTCTTAGGGTAATACATAAACAGTGTACCTTTTCGTTTCTAGTACAAATCAGCAATTTACCTAGTACGTTTATTTTCCTAAGATATTACAGTTACTGCTATATAGCAATTTACCTAGCTAGGGTTTCGTTTTCCTATCGTGATCAAAAGCAAATTATACCCAGTGATGTTATTCCATTTACCTAGTGAAATAATAGATCAGCAATGTACACTAAGTAAACCTCATTTATAATGAACAGATTCGGACCTCCTTATAACCGAGGTTCATTATATCCGTATGGTGACCTAGTTCCTTATAACCGAGGTTTGTATAACGAAAACAATTTGTATATAGCGAACACTATTAGACTTACGTTTGAAAAGGACTATGTATTCACACTCCGAGCTGACCATGAATCTTTATGTGAGAAAGTTGCGAGTATCTGGTCATTTGCTTTATATATTTATCTTGCACAAGGAAATTTTATACTGAAAATGACCAAACGATACCAGCCAAGGGAAGACATTTCATATCGCATCCATTTTGAAAAAGAAATTAGCCAATTATTGCTATGAAAAACAACAGAATCAATGACTGTCCTGCACAGTCTAATTTCAATCATATATCCACTTATCGCGCTTAGCGGCGAATTCATTCATAACACCTAAGTAAGCCGCTTGTTAAAAACCAAATTATTTGTGACATATTCAGAACAATAAATGTATTGAGCATGGGATTTTCTAGCGTCCTTTTTCAAAAAGCGTGTTGTATCATTTGTTTACGTTGGTTTTACTACTTTTTGTGAGTCTCTACAAATGTAGGGATATAAACTTAACACAAGTGAGCTATCTACGAGTATATTTTAAAGACTGAAGCATAATACACAATCGTCTAGTATTTGGTAAATGTTAATGATGATATTATATATTTTCCTTTTATCGTATCCGAGAATCACCAGACTAAAGGTCATAGATTGTGTTTATGCGCGTGAAAGTGCCGACGTTACTTTGACGTCATCAGCGATTTTCCTGTTTATTACCAGTTTTTAATAAGTTTTATTCTTTATGTCTGTTCGCTATAACCGAGGGATTTTCCATTGCATTTCGTACTTTGGGACAGGAAAAAGTGTTCCTTATGACCGAGTTTTCCTTATAACCGTGTCCCCTATAACCGAGGATTTTTTACATTGAATAAAGAAGGAATTAGATCGGGAAATTGAAAACTGTTCCTTAGTTCCTTATATCCGAGTTCCTTATAAGTGAGGATTACTGTATTTTTGTTTTTCCGATATAAAGTAATAATTGAAATGCAATTTACCTGCTTCATTTCCTGCTATCAAACATTGTCTACAATGTTTTTTTTCTGTTTTGCCAGAATGATACATTAGCTAACTACATAATTCGTTCTCATATCACATTCATTTGAAAGTTAGCTACTCACGTAACAGTATTGTCGCCTTTTCCTTTGTCCGTCTTTTCTTTCTAGTATAACAATAAGTTACATAGCTGCTTTCGTTTTAATGTTGTACTGACTATGTTTGCAAATTTTCTTAGTACATTAGCATATTAGCTCAAATAATTCGTGTGTAATATTAGCGATATAACTATTTCGATTTCTGAATAATTATATGCATTTGCAATATATATATCTTCGATTTATTATTTTGAAATATTTAAAACTTAACCTTTCTTCATCTGATATCAAGTTAGCGAAAATGTCGTTCTTTCGTTTACCTAATATGGTATACATGTATCAGCAATCTACCGAATAAAATACATTATTGTATCACACTTTTGTCTATAGACACTGTGATAGAATTCCAATACCCGAGAAAGATATATTTTGACTATTAAAAACGTTTTCAACCTTTTGACCACGCAAAAGGGACTGTCAGGTCATGTGACTGCGCTGATATTTTGAATGTCATACAAGGGCAAATAACTCCTTCAATTGTTTAGTCAAATTATGTAATGATTACTTCCCTTTTACACATATACATCACTATTCAATGTGATATTTTATTTGCGTTCATGTTGATGTCGAGAAGATGAAACTGCTGAATTAAATGAATTAGAAAAAAGCAAACATTTGTATGTACTTAATTTTTTTCGGTATAATAAAATAAATACAGCGTGTGTGACATTGATATTGTCAACCCTCGAAACAGAATGTCACCACTCGGCTTTCGTCTGGGGTGACATTCTGTCCTCGGGTTGACAATATCAATGTCACTCACGCTGCCATATAATATTTACATATTACTAAGTTAGATGTAGCGGCAATATCGCAGGGTTACATCACATAAAGGTTTTGGGGTGGTCTGGGGTATAGTAACCCCTATTTATAGACAAGGGATTCAGCTGTTTAATTGGAAATTTTGGTATATGGTCATTATCAACTGCTGTAAACGTCTATTTTGTTACGTTAAAATACCAGATGATACGCCCTCACACTGCTTAAATATAAATATCCATAAAAAGCATTCTTATTTATTGGTGTCATAAACCCTTTTTTCACAGTGAGATGCGAAACTCGTACTTTTTCATCAGAAACTTGTAATCTAACAAGATCGCGTTCACCGTACGATCACGAAAAAGTCACCTGTAAAACTCATGTACGGCAGGCGAACAGACCGGAGAAGAGATATTTTGATATTTAAACCTTTTTGACACGTAACCATGCGAAAGTGACTGTCAGGTCATGTGACAGCGCTAACATTGGACAAATAACTGCTTCAATTTTTAAACATATTATGGACTGATTGCCTCCCTTGTACACATATAATAGTGACGTCAATTATTCAATACGATTTTGACGAAAATGCTGTTAGAAAGCAAACAAATTAGAAGCATTTTTGAAACTTTTTTATGTAATTGATTTTATTCGGTATTATAAAATAAATACTATATGGCAACGTGTGCGGCATTGATATTGTCAACCCTCGAAACAGACAATACTGTTAGAAAGAAAATAAATTAGAAACATTTTTTAAACTTTTTTATGTAATTGATTTTATTCGGTATTATAAAATAAATACTATATATGACAAAGTGTGCGACATATAGTGTCAACCCTCGAAACAGAATGTCACCACTCGGCAATACATTCAGCCCTTGGGTTGTCAATATCAATTTCTTCACGCTGACATATGATATTTATATGATAATACATGAGAATAAAATAGAAAAAGTTGAAACTCCGAATGTCGCTAAACACGACACAAATGAAAAATGCTGCAGGCTTGGTTTGATTGCACATGTTTGTGGAGGGTACTGTTCACGCCTATAGCACCGGATTGAGCTGAACTCGACATTTACACATGCTACAAGTACAAAAAGAAAAGTTAGATACATCCGCAGAAGCGTTATTTCGGTGGTGCATATGGAGGCTTCATTAATAGTAATAATGAAAAGCGGCGAATTGTCCACAGTTAAAATAATGGGTTTACCCTAGACTAAAACAATGGACAGAGCTAAGTAAACTGGACTGAGAATATCTGAGATTATGGAGCCTGCATATCACAGAAACTGCCAAAATACAAAATTAAAAAGCAGGCACTATTTCCAAGGGTTGATTATACAATACCCAAAGCTATGAAAGTAGGGTATTGGAACCGCCCTGGCCAAAATATTCAAACTGAGAAATTACACCTTATCAATAACACGACATAAAAGTCGTGCTGAACGGTCTGAAAATATCAAAATACAACAACACTGATTTTCGTTCTTTCTTCTTTCCTTTTCCTAGTAAAGATAAATTAGTAATTGTCCTGTGTTGATGTAACAGTGTAAGTATAGTTCATTAGTAATTTACCTATTGTTCTTTTCCTAATAAGATATATAATTAGTCCACTTTCCCTAGTATCATACATTACAGAGTTAGCTACTGCTTGGATTTTCAATTGATAAGAATAATAAATTAGCAATAACCTAAACTAATTTTCATAGTATGATTAGCAGCTTACCAAATGTCGTTACACAAGCAAGTTGGAATACAGTTTTGTTTCTTCTAGTGTTATACATTACCGTATTAACTTCATCGTTTTCCTAGTGTAATTTGTTATCAGTTTACATACCTTTGTTTGATACAAACATATTTATCTATTTTGTCCTCCATAGTGTAAACACAACATTTTTCTGCTTTATCTTTTAATAAACGATTTTATTTTTAAAGCTTATATGCTATTGTATTATAGTATTATTATTTTCCTTTCGTTTGGTAAAAATAAGAATAATACTATAATACAATAGCATATAAGCTTCAGTGTTGTTGTCAATGCAGCTACTTTTGATTTACTGGTTCAATGCATAAAAATGATGATATTTGGTATTCCTAGTAAACAATGCAGGTATATTATAGGTTTTTGTATCATTCTATATATAGATATACAACATGGCGACGGGTGGAAAACTTGGAAGGTCCCAAATTGTTGCTTCTGACGTTTTTCATGATTTCTCATGCACTACATGTTCCGAAGACGGCAAAAATACGGAAGCATTGTTTCAATGTACTGACTGCCAGATATATTATTGTCAAAGATGTGTGTCGGGCCACAACAAATTCACCAGAAACCATAACGTTCTTAAAAAATCGTCGAAACTATTTGGACAAGACCAAAGACAACAAAATGCATCATATTCTACAAAAGATCTACCGACGGATGTATGCGGGGAACATCATGGAGAAGTAATCAAAATGTTCTGTGGACAACATGACGTAGTTTGCTGTATTGTCTGCATTGCTTTGAAACATAGGTACTTATTTACTTTATAACATACATTTCGTAATTTCATGAACTCTTTTCGAAAAGTCCATAGTAATGAATTTAGACAATAAAAATTATAAAGTCCAAGCTTAAATTATAAATTCATTCCATTTTGAATCATATATATCTATTTTGACTTTCAAACTTTGTCTTACAAAATTGCTATTACTCGTTCAAAATCAATACGCCGCGAAAGATGAAAATTAGAAGTCCAATTTCGGGTGAATTGTTGTTGTACTTGAACTTAGGTATAAAATGTTTTACTTATATCAAAATGAAGTTAATTATGTTTTTTTTTTTCACAAATCGTTCCTTCTTCTGACTTTAATAACATAATTTATAAGTAAGGATGCGTATTTGGACATTTTAGTTCTAAGAAATGTTTGCAGATTAACCCAAATGTGTCCGTGCCTAAAATTGTTCGAATTTAAAGTTGTTATTCTTATCATTATTCTTAAATTTGTGCTCCTATTTTCCAAGTTGTATGAACAATAATTGGTAATTTCATGTTAGTAATAATGAGAAATAAAAAAATCGCTACGAAATCTTCAGTATGTGCTTTTGGTAATGTATTTTGATTTCTAGGTCCTAGTTATGGATATTAGAATTATGTTTACCGTTTCCAAGAACAACAGAATGGTAACAAAGAAAATGTACCGGAATCGTAAAATCATCACATATAAAAGCAACTTGTAACATTTTTTATGTAATAATAGCGACAATACACGTTTGTTTTTGTGAATTAACGTCTGCAGAACCCCTAAGAATATGTTTGGACCTTTGGTATCGGTCAAAAACAATCCCGCGGGCTTCTGCAGATGTTAATACACGAAAACATATGTTTTATCCCTACATTCAACTTTGTGTTGATAGTAAGTTATTGTTGGTATCCTAAAAATATGTTTCCTTCTTATCTGTTCCCCTAGAAGTTATTGATCTCATTCATTTCATAGTTGTGTTGCTGATGCGTTTAAGTTTAATCTGAAGTTAATAGAATGGCTTATTTACCTAGTTTGATTGATTTTATCTTTTAGATATTCTGTTGCAAATGTTAAGATAATATGCTCATCTGGTAAATTCTTTTACCGTTTCGAGCTCTTTTCAGCAAGAAGTGCTCATGGTGAGATATTGTTATCACGTTGTGTTCCAGTAACATGTAACCGTAACGAAATATTAAACGAAAGGAAATACAAAATGGTAATTGTAGCAAACTAAAAAGCACCATACGGATTGCAATAGCTATAAGATCACATTTTCTATACAAGCCATATGCTATCTTCATATTAATGTTTTCAACTACATACATATATTCTTCACCAGTAAGTACATATGTGACAAGGATGGACGTACCGGCGACAATAACTATCAGAACAAATCAACACCCTTTACAACATTTGTAAATTTATTTACATAAAATGACAATTAACAATGAATAAATGATAAATAGAAAAAAAACTGATTATAAGAAAGAAAAAAATCAGAGTTCAGTATCTCTAGATACAAAGTTCACAGACAGTTCCGTTGTAACGTTACATGGCACAGTTTTTTCAGTTGATTTCGAACTTTAAATAGCACAAAAATATAACATATCTTCAAATAAAGTCCCTTTAAACCGTGAATACGTTGACTCCGTTTTGGCTCCCTATGATGGTAGGTGATTGCATCCCTGGGCTGACTTCAGAGGATAACAAAAATCATCGTCTTTGCGGTTTACGGCACAACCATGGGACGCAAGCTCTGCGCTGGGAAAATCACATCCAGGCGAGTGAAGGCATATGAACCTCGGGCATTGTACTTCCGGGTTGTGACAACATCACCAGGAAAAAAATCGTCTGGCGGAAGAAGCTAAAATATATAACATATGATAAGCACCATAGCAAAACAAAAAAGTCAGAGCATAAAACTGCTCCTTTGGGAACACCATACCTCCGTAGGCTCCTATAAATAATACGTGCTACATATACAAAATATATGTGCTACTAAGTTCATACGTCACGTGATTAAAATACGTCACTTATTACTTTTATTATTTCTAAAATTAATAATTTAAAAGTCTAAACTTGTAGTATAAAAAGATATGAAGTTTGATGAAACATTATAGATACGGAAATGATAAACTACAGCTATTATTTACAACTACAAATTAACAAAATTCAATGCAAATCAAACGTTATACCATAGTTGACATCAATATAACATCAAATGCCATACACAAAGCGGACGCTGTTTAGATGTGCTATAGACTGGCCACAATTAATTTCAAATTACAATAACATATTACATACATGGTACTAGACTTGCCATATAGATTAATACATTACAGTGCAATGCAGTATCGGCGTTCCATAACAATGAAATGTTTGATATATGTTTTTGAAATAGAGTACTTTACAATTATCATGTTACACAAATTTCAGTACAAATCTGACAGCTTATAAAAACGATACATTTTAGACTCCTATTTCGAAATAATTTACAAAAGTCTGAAAAAGTTAATAAATAGTCCTGACATACCGGAACTAGCCAAAATCACATGCCGAAAAGTAAACTTGTTACAAAATTCTGTAGAATGAACAAAAATTTACCAAATAAAAATCGTAATGCAAAAATCATACAAAAATCTAACAAATGAATTTCTTACCTCGATCGAGCATAAATTTCTAGCAAGAAAAATCAATCTGACATAGATTCGCCTAATGTCGAAATGTGGTGTGCGCTAGGCATATCTAGTCCAGTCTATTTGTAGGGTAATGTCCTGCCAAATGCTAAATTTCATGGGACTCACGGCTAATCCGTGGACTCCGACTATTTGCTTTCCACGGGAATCATGACATAGCCGGGAAATCTGACTACTTTGGCGCGGATTACAATTGACAATTTGAGGCCCATTATAGTGGTTCCTGGGATAATAATACAAATTATTGAAGTCCATAAAATATCAACTTTCTTACTACTGAACCGAATTTAATAAAATTTATATAGAAATTTAAGTTATAAAATACAGAAAAACATTAGATGTATTTACCTCAATAACTCAAAAATTTCCAAAAGCTGATGCAATACCTGCATTTACACTACAGATACAATGAGGCCCGTATGTCAGTTTGTGACAACATACCAAACTATGCATCACGTTTACGCTCACACACAAACGTGTGCACATAACAATCAAACAAGTGCCCATCTTTTGTAAACCTATGTACATTAATGCAGCATGTTTTTTTATCTATTTTATTGTAAATTATTAGTACAAGTATGTAAATTTGTATACTATAATAATAAAACGTCACTTTTGAAATCATTTTCAATTTACACGTAACTAATGTCCCTAAAGACAATACAAAGATGTTCAAGGAGGTAATAAGACGAATGACGTTTCACCTCTTGTTTCTAAAAAGGGAACTATTTTCATCCTAATTATTCTATGTTTGAAATAAATATTTTATAGATTCAAATCATTCGATGACAAAAATGTAAGTAATAATCAACTTGTTTACGTACAAGTCAACTTCTTTCCTGCCTAACACAAAAGAAACTGTGCAAGAAATACATATATATATGCACTTGAATGCATACAGTCCGTTTCATCTATTAGCACAGTTTTGTCATGATGCACAATATTTATCGGTTCATCATTGATAATCTTTTTCAACCAGATTGTACCATGCTTTTTGATCACTAAATCTATACTTTCTAAAGGAAAGTCTGTATGCCATTTTTGTTATTATTACTTGAGATTGATACAGTTTGACCAGTGGAGTAATATGGGTATAGGGCTTAGTTCTTTCCGTTATTTGGTTCACTTTGTGCTTATTTCCATACTGTTGACATAAATGAATCGCCCACTCGCGTCAAAGCAGCTTCTGCTTCACATTGAGCTTTGAGCCGTACATAAGACTATACAGGGAAAATTAGACTAGTAAGATCCTCACTTAGAAAGAGTGAGTGAGTTGGGTTTTACGGCGAATCGACACAAAATGGTCATATATATGAAGTCTGTGCCTATCAATATATTTTTATTGGACATAATCTTATCCTGTAGAAGGCAAGCTTAAAAATTTAAGGGCAATATCAATGTCACTGTCGTGAAAATTTAATTTTAGAACTTTTAGTTTCTCGGTAAGTATATTACAGAATAATTTTGTAGATTTTCTTCTTTTTTTTAGATGTACTGTTATCGCTATTTCTAGGGAAGTACTATTCAAATATTCTGTTTTGTCGTTTACAGCGTTGAGATCGAGTCTAAGTTTAAAAGTTTAGTCCGTTTATTTTTCAGTCTCCTTTTATTGTGAATTTATTTGCTTTTATTTATCAGCAGACTTGTTTCAAACAAGTTTCCTGAGGACCTTCTTTACGTTTTAAAACTGACTTTAACAGTCCATCTTTCACTTAATCAAATACATCCTTTATCGTAGCTCTAAATGGAACGTCATCTTTCGTCATCAAATTTGATCTGTTCGTCAATCATATTTTTCTGCTGCTTTTTAATTTCTGACATTTCTTGACCATTTTATTTCCCTTCATGAGTGTTTTATTACGTTCTTACCATGTTTTGGTACGAGATGATTCTTTTTGTTTTTTGATCTGTTCCATATCTGCAACTCCTTTCCTCGTTTCCTTTTATTTTTGTTCCACTCACAATTTCTTAAATCCCACTCATAACGCTTGAGCCTTTTCTTCCGTTTTCTTTTTTCTCAACCAGTTTCATTGCTATCTGTGTTATCATTCATTATTTAAATTTTCTTCTTTGTGCAGTATACTTCAGACTAAATTGACGAGGACAGTCATAAATAGATACAAACAAAATAGATCAAGTTCAAAAAAGGTGTACATCAGCTATATTTGTATATTTGGCATATTTGTAGCGTATATGTTAAACAGAAGTCAAAATGTACCAACTGTAGACACAAGACAATCCAAAATTCACAAGTACGTTTCAGGTTCAGTGCGTTTATCCAATAAAATCTTTATTCATCAGATTCATTCAGAAGAAAAATACGATATTTTTCTTATTATATTCGCATCTCTTGGAAACGAAAGTAGTGTTTAATCTGCGGATCGCTTTTTGAAATGCGGCAATAAAAAGGTAACTGACTTCTGTTGACTAGAATTTCATTGCATACTATTCAACACCCCGCTTTCCTTTCGTTTTTATGATGCAATTTTATGGTTGTCTCGTGTAAAATATGTACCTACGGAAAGAAATTCTAGCAACTGAATCAAGATGGATCTAAAGTGATTGAACGTAACAAAGAACAATCAACTGTGCTAATGTCTTAAAAATGCACTTTAGCACCAGCGTTTCAGTAAATAGCATTTAGGAACCGACCATTAGAAAATCAGGAGAATGTGAGATAAAGGTGACATAGAATAAAACCTTCAACTTCAGATTCAAAAGAAATTTCCAGCGATGATAAATCATGAATTACTGACAATAATACAATATTCATTTCGGTCATATAATTACACATCCTACATATTCGTCACTAAAGTCAGTATGGGCTGGTGGTCGTCTAGCGGTAACATGCCTGACTGTCAATCCAGAGATCCGGGGTTCGAATCCCGGTCCAGGCATTGGGAGATTTCTGAGATGTTCTTAAGTGTCTCCCACCTAACTAAGAGGCCTGTACTGGTTCCTCCCAGGAAAGAAGGCTTTGCGTGTATCGGTGCTATACACCGGGGACGTTAAAGAACAATATTGTCTATTCGCAAAGAGCTAGGCTAAGTTAGCCGAACAGGCTTGATTTTAAATTAATTTCTCTCTATCTGTTCGGGTGGGGGTGGGGGGTGGGTGGGTGGGGCTTTATCTCACTCTATCCATCTGGTCAGATCGCTCTGTGTCTGTACTAGTAGAGGAGGAATATTGCGCCCTGTGGCTGCATTTGCTATATGTAAAGCGCCTTTGAACGTGTTTATCATGAAAAGGGCGCTATATAAATCTGGTATAAGAATTTAACAGAAATATTGATCAATATCAATTACCCTTTACCTAATAATTAGAAGTTCATTCCTGCTATTTAACTTACTTAAAGCTGAATGCGCACTGACCCATCAGTCCATTTGACTGTTCTCTCGAATCCCGACTGCTTAATTCAAGAGTGATCACACAATGACTGTACTGGTTTGATATTCACCGGAAGAAAGTTGTATTTACCAAGGCCGAAGAGACGAATTAGTAGCATTTTCAGTGTGAACAGTAGTTACCAAGATCTATGTATTAATTTCTATATCATAAAAGGTAAAAAGGTAAAGGTTTCATTGTTCTACCAGACATCATAGATCGAGTATAATCTTTAGAAAGCGGATACAAAGGTCAGCAATACAACAAACATATATTACCAAAACATGGAGAATTACTGCATATACATGTTCTGCAATAAGAAAACTATATAAGAGACTGAATATTAGCTTAAAATGAAAGTAAGGGAGAAACTCCTTTTTTTAAAAATATATGATTGTTCATTAAACGCTTAATGAATCACAGTCCAACGGACACTTTCGATTTATAAACAGCTATCTGCCCTTAATGGTCATTCTAAAGTCCCCTAGACTAATTTCCTTCTCTAAATCATTGTGTTAAAAGGTTACTTGATATTGCGGTCAGCAGCCATTTCAAGGTAAAACAATGCGGATAGCCTTATCCATGAGAGTAACTACTCGTAGCTTTTAGATCACCATATTCCACGGGGTTTCGTACCTTTGGATAGGGTCAGTTGTCTATAGCCAATATTACAGGTTAAAAAGGCCCAAATGCAGTGTTATGAACCCTTGTGCTATATCCATAAGGTTTTAGGATATACCAACATGTCATTTTCTCAATAAAGGACCTCGGTCATTTTACTATTCAGATTGCCTATCCAATTAAGGAAAAAGTGAGACAGGGCTAGACTTCTGAAATTGCATAGTAACGATAGCTGACGACCATTTCTAGATAAATGCGACTTCATTTTACAAGTTTATGAACAAAAAGAAGAATTTGTAGACATTTCTCATTCTCTTTTCTGTTAAAATATGAACATAAATCATTTCTACGTTTTAAATATCATTCCCCCCAGTGACGCAACAACATATTTAACATGCCTTTGTAAATGATTATATATATATGTATACTGCAAAAATTGGTACTTGGTCACAAGGGGGAAAGTGTTTAAAATTAAAAAAAAAACTACGTACAGGTTGTTAGTAAATACATTTCACATAAATATTTGACACTTATTGCATGTGTTTTCTAAACCTTACATATCTACAGCTTTATTCATTTTTGTAAATATTTCAAGCATAGAAAAAACTAAGCTAAATAAATAGCGGACATAGAAAGTCAAGCTAGAAAACAGACTGATTTTTTTCAGTATATCGTATGATTTTTTTCAGTCGGATCTGTTACCTCTTGACAGTCTAAATTTATCGATTGAGTGTCATCAGGATTGAGACAACTGCGTCTGTCGTAAGTCAAGAACCAAGCAAGTGGCTTAGACATACTACATATATGTGACTTCAACGTAAACATGACAAAGAGATATAGATGACTTTCTATGGGAATAGTGCCCCTTTGGTGCAATGTTTTTATATTTTGTAGGATACAATTGAAGCGAACCTAGAACAACATTTACTTTTATTCGATCCAGCATCCTATACCCTAACAGAACTACACCAGACACCAACTTCTTAACTGACCCAGTTGCTTTCAGAATTAATACTGACTCGCCCAAAACTAACACTAACACCCCCAGAATTAACATCAATTCGCTCACACGTCTGAAACTTATTTCGAAGCCAACCGAAGTACTAGTTAGGACCACAAAGAACTAACACAGACACCCTAAGAATATCTACATAAATGTTGATACTAGCTAGTGAAGTTCTGTTCCACTGATATAAAATGCTACAAGTAAGACAGCCCTGAACCCACAGTGGAATAGGCAGTCTCCTGCACCCCTCCGCTTCAACTGAAAAAAGGCCAACTACGCCAATGTACGGCCAGCTACACCATTGCATGTATTCAATAATAATCCTCCACATAATGTCCGGTCAGTATTGTACATGTGTAAATACAGTATAGCAACAGATGTATAGAAAATAAACAATAGGCTATGATCAATGCATCAGTTATCATGGGCACTCGGGTAGAAATAATTGTATGTACAGTTATGGCACGAAACAATTTTTGCACTTTAATATTTTCCTTTTTGTTTATTTTTAAAAATGCCAATAAAACTGATATTCTGCATGGTTTAAGTTTATTTATTGTGTTAAAATATTTCATAGTATGAAAGAAAATGCTAATGCGTATTTTAACTAAAAACACACATGTTAAATTTTTCAAAAATATGACCCTTAGTTACAAACTGTCCGAATTTCAAGAAAACAAATATGAAATAAAATTAATTTTTGTGACAGTTTGATAGGAAAATGACTTATTTATCAGTACTTGAAGCCATTATATAAAACTATCAGCTATTGAAGTCAAGAAATAGCATTGAACTTAGGACAAAATCCCTAACATAATGTCCGATGTCCTTTTACAATGTCGTTGGTTACTCTGTTGACGTAAATTTAAGATCGCAAACATTTTCCCGAAAACATCTACTAGTATTATACAGATTAAGCGATTTTTGTACTCGCACATCGTAAAGTCAGTTGAAACTGAGATGCAATTTTTAACAAATAACGCGATATTGCCAAACGGTGTCAATTATTTGCATGTTCTTCTTCTTCTTCTTCGTTCGCCCTACACTGTCAGACCAGTAGCCTCGATGAAACGTGTGATTTTCCGCAGATCCTGAATGCATACAGTTTCTGGTTAATTCAGGTATCTATCGGCCAAGTTGCAGCTCGCTCCTGGCCATGCGTTTTACATTTCTGGAGTATATGCTCCGTTGACTGATCTTCCTCACCACAAGGACAGGCTGGTAATGGTGCCAATCTGTATTTTTTAGACATGTGAGCAGTGGACTTTTTGTGTCCTGAGCAGAGCCTGACCAGCATCACTTGTTCATACCGATCAAAGAGATGAAAGCGTCTTCCTATCTCATTGATCTCGTTTGTGCCTGGATGATGGTGACTTTCTCCTTGTAGCTCACAGATGTTGTTAGTTATACTGACTGAGCTCCTAGCTTAGACAGTTGGTCTGCATTATTGTTGCCTGCAAGTTCACAATTGGATGGAATTCACTGAAGGCTACGTTGCATGTTAAACTCAGGCTCTGCTTTCTTCTGGCTTGTTGTGGAGCTTTATTGTTGATCGGAGCTTCCATGACACACATTGTATCTGTGAGAAAGACGACTAAGGAACTTTCTTCTGCCGAGTCTTCAATCATTTAGACGGCCCATGTGTGCTTCAGTTTCCGTCGTGTAATTAAAGCAGTGCTTTCCCTATGGCTGTATGTAGTGTTTCTTTCTTGCCAGATGGATATAGAACAAAAACGTCTGCTCCTCCATCTTTGATGGAGAAGGTGGCTGATCCGTCTTTATAGACATTTTTCCGGAGTATAGTTTTCATTAATTATAGCTAGTGTGAGGCTCTTCCGAATATCTTTATCTTCTTGTTTCCAGCGGTCAAGAAGAGTTTATATTGTTTTCTCTACCTAGTAGAGTCGTTGGTATGTTAAGCTCAGTTTCGAGCTCTCGATTGAGTTTCTTTTCCTCGTGAACAAAGCTACTACGTTTGAGCTGAGTTTTGGTGTAGCCATCTAACTTGGCTTTTATGGGATGGTCTTGAAAAGACCTTAACGTCTCTGCTTCAAGCAGGATCTTTGCATTGCTCCTGTCTTGTAACGGCTGTAAATACCTGTTAGCTTCTTCATGAACGAAATTGCTTATTTTATTAAATGCGGTGTCTTTGATGCCCTGTAGCAAAATATCCAAATAAAAGGACTACTTGCAAAAACACTGAAAAGAAATGTCTCAAGTAAGAAAACCGAACAGCTTTACAACAGAGTTTGAGTTTATATTATGTTTACTTTCGAGCATTAGCTTAACATTGCAATATACATGTATAGGATAGAGATATTGTTAGGACGGCCAATAATCAAATTAAATTCTTCAAATATTTCTAATATTTATTTTTCATAGACCAAAATTTATATAAACTCCTGAATTTGTCTATTTTATTTTTCTATAAAATACCTGCATCTCTTTCTGTCTTTAGAGTTCTTAAAATTGAACTTTTCCAACTCTTTTCTATCTTTCTTCGAATTTCTTTATAGCTCTTTGGTTTGATCTCTTTCGATCGAATGTCGCTTATAAGCAAACGGTTTTTAGTTTATATACATGTTTACATTCTATACATGACGTAAAAAATTAAAGTAGGTTTGTCCCGGAACAAATATCCACCAATCAGATTTAACCAATATGGCGGCCATTACAAGTAGACAGTACTTGGTGCATGCTACTTTCATTTGAACTAAACACAAGTAATATATATAATAATTATTTATGAAAACTTTAACAAAAGATACATTTCATATTTATAATTTAAATGTTACTAATATTTAAAGTGAAACACTAATACGTTTGGTGAATTTTATGACAAGAGTTTGGTTGTTTAGCGTTCGTGATTGGATGGGGTATTGTAACCAGCATAGCAATATATTCACAGATATACCAGTTGTAGGAGTTCGGACTATCAATATTATGCTTACGGTATATTCATTCACATCAAGTGATGACAACTTGCTTTAAAAATATTATGTACTCAGATTTTATTTGTTCCTTATGTTTTGTAAATTTACATTTTAAACTTTGTTTCATTACTAGTATCAACGCACTATATCTATTTCAAACAGCCGACAAATCATGTATATGTAGGTATGAACTGCTGATAAGGGCTTAAATATCTGGTGTCACAACTGATCAATTGTTTCATCACATCTCATGTTCATTATATTTTATATAATTGTAACATATTTTTTTTTGTATCACAGAGAATTAAAATAGGTTGTTATTTTTCATGCATTTTTCGCACTATTTACTTGTATTTGATCTGTTAGTAATATTTGTATACTTTTGTCTTGTATACAATGCCCGTATTTATCAACATTGTAGTCGCATATATATCAAATCTCAAACAATTTAAAATGCCGTAATCAAAATCTTGCATAGTTTTGTAGTGTCCTTTTAAACCAAGAATTAAAACAAATACACCATATAGGCCTAAAATATAGGAAAATTGGTATTTTTGTGTTTCAATGCAAACGTTACAGACTTAAAATGAAAATTAGTACGGGCGTAGATGAGGTGAACTGCTGTAAAGGATTGTAAAATGGTTTTGAACAATATCCCATTAATTTCAGATCCTGTGAAGGCGTTGAATATATCCCAAACATTGCCAAAGGACTTTTGAAAAAACAGAACAAAGGCAAAACGAAAGCATCTTTGAAGAAAGTTAAAGATGATTTGCATAATATAAAGTCCAAATTGCAAAATAAAATGAAGAAGTTGAATGCCCAACGAGATGGTATACTTGATGACATACAAACGTTTAAAAAACGCATTATAACCAAAATTGAAGAGTTGGAGAGAAACACAATACAAGAGGTACATAGAAAGCATACCAAGATTGCTGACGAAATAACTTCCAGCAGCAAGAAAATCGATGTCATGCTGTTAGATGTTGAACAGCAACTCGACAAGCTTAAACAAGTCCAAAACAACAATGAAACCCAGCTCTTTGTAGACATTAAAATTGGTGAACAGAAGATTTCAGACGGGAGTGATTGTGCCAGACAAGCTACTGCTAAAAGAACGGAAACTTTGGTATTTAAGGTGAACAGAAGAATAGAGAATACTCTATGGTCGGTACCGTCTATCGGTATACTAACACTAAGGACTGAAGAAGACGATTTTGGTAATGAATTAATTTCATTTATCATATTTTGTTTCCTTCATCGATTGCATTTTTGCCGGTCATATAGTCTTTCATTTTGCATCAGTATATTTTACTATTAAATAAACTAGTAAAACTCTTTACATATGAAACAAAATAACAAGACGATGATACAATAGCATAAATGCTATGAATGGTAAAATGTAGGTCGTATATTTTCAATCAATATACAATATCTATTAAAAAAATAAGAAAAGCTCACAAGGACATGCTAAAGCTTTAAGATAAATATGGTATTTGCTAGAAAATCTACAGCGTTACGCTTTACTACATTTACTTTCTGTTGTATATTAGTTAGTCCTTCAGATACTTTGATTCAAAATATATTTCATACTGATATGAAAATTGTATAATATTCTCTTTGCTTTTTGGCAAATATATTATCCAACAATATTGCAAAAAAAAACCCGTTACAGTCTTTTCTTTATATATGACATAAAATGTTTATTCCATATTTCTACATAATAGATCAAACACAAGATCCCACAGAAAAAGTTGCAGATAGAAAAGAGAAATATAGCGTCAATACGTTTCGTAGTTTGAGGGAAACGTTTGAATACATAAAAGATCCAACACAAGATCCCACACAAAAAGTTGCAGATAGAAAAGAGAAATATAGCGTCGAAACGTTTCGTAGTTTGATGGAAACGTTTGGATGTGAAAAATGTGGCGCGAAATTTCTGAACGAACCGCATTTATGCGCATATGACTAGTGATACTATTATTGATATTCACTTACTCGGAGCCAAGAAAATTTAGTTTTGACGATAAAAATTTCTGTTGTCATGTCCAACAGTTGGAATATTGAAACAGCAGTGATCTTCATAAATTTCTGCTTACAATCGTGCATTTGACATCTTATTATTTGTGGAATTCTCCTTGTGTTGGAATCAGGCAGATGATTGAAGAAGAATATGAAAAGAAGGTTCAAATTTGATATATATCAGAAGGAACTCCTGATAAACCATTCATTCTAAATGATAGTATTCACTATACTATAATAATTATTGATAATTATCAAGTGTACAGTCGGTCATTCGTAAATAAGCTAACATTCCCACAATGAAAAAGGACCAACGGGCAAACACACCTAACCAAGAAAGAGATGAACGAGTTGGAATGTGAAACTGTATACATGGGTCTATCTAAATACCACAAAAGTTGACCAATTCTAAAAACGTGGCCAGTGGCCGAAGGATAGGCTGTATAAAATAAAGTTCTGCACTGGATTCCGCAGTTTCGATTATTTGCGGAATTCCAGGCAGTTTCTTGTTGTTTTCGGGTAAGAGAATGTATAATAAAATTTACAGTTTTGATTTAGACAGTGATACTGTAATGAAGAGTAGCTCCATTATCAATTGATTCGGAATATTGATGTTTTTTTTTTTGTTTTATTTATTTAACATCACTGAAGCTGAAAAAGTTTCTGTACTGATTTTCTGAAATATGATTTAGATATGCTACATGTACTTAATTCAAAATGAAGCCATTTCGACCTAAGTTTAATTTGTTCAAAATTATATTAGAAATTATTTATTATTTACAACTTATTAAGTACATCCATGTGGTAAATTATACAATAAAGTTATAGTAGTATGAACTATTTTGTTGACTTTCTTCATTTAATTCTTGTGTATGTTAAAATTGTTAAAAATGAGTAATATTATTCACGTATTTGTATTATGAATTGATATAAACTGAAATTAACAGTTTCGATTGTTTGCGAATTTCCCGGCAGTTTGAGTAGTTATATATATAGCGGTTCTAAGCCAATTTAACCTGATTTAACCTTTAGTCTTTGGTACAGATTGACCAATGCTGGACAATTTAAAACCCACAGGTTTTAAAAAAACATAGATTTTTAACTTTACTTTCGTTTTTTCATGTTTTCGGAAAACCTGGTTATAAATAGCTGACATATTTTCTGAAAATGCTATTTTGGGATTTACGTTGTATTTTCTGAAAATGATAATGTGGGAAACCACAAATTCAACCAATCAAAAGCCTGCCATTTTTCTGCCACAAAGGCAGCAAACAGTCATTTGCTTTTACTTTGGCAAAATCTTTGGCAAAACTTTGGCAGAAATTTGGCAGATTATTTTTATTAATAAAATGTAAGGTATTTGATCTTATTTTCAATTAGTAAGGAAATTAGCGCAGTTTAACCTTATTTAACCTTTAATCTTTGATACACACAGTAATTAAAACTTTAATTAAGGTTTTTAATTCAAAAGTTTACTTTCTTTATAATTTATATATTCCTCCAATATGTAAAATTTGACATAACTACGTGGCAAAAGCATAAATTCTACTATGGGGGATGATGCATCATCGTTATAAGGATTAATGTCAAACATTGTCTTTTCTGTTAGATAAATTTTGATTTTTTTCTCATACACAGATACTGACGGATCAGTTCTGAACATATTTGCTAACACATCATCGTCGCTAAGGTCACTGATTTCACTGATGTCTTTGACCTCAGGTGTTATATTTACACTTCCAGAAGGAAAATCACCGATAAAACCCTCTTGCCACCACCTAAAAACTAAATGTGATATTGGGAGCCCCAACCTTAAATAAAACCTGAAATCTATTATATAAATTCCGGCTTTTTTTACTGAGGACACATTTTTTAAAGGTACAGACGGTACAGCTAGTTTATATTCTTGGTTTGTGTTTATAAAATCTTTATAATCTACGATATTTCCAGATTCCAAATTAAATAAACCTAAATAGCCCACATTACCCAGGTCATTTCCTCCAATATTATCAAACAAAATATACGATGATAATATCCAGACACCGTGGCTATCATAATACTTTCTCATTGATACTTCAAAGTGAGAATATATTTTGGTGCCGCGTAATATCCCCTAATCCTCTTTACTTTTGTATTCAGAAAGAAACACTTCACGTTTTACTTTTTCTATTTCTTTTTCCAATTCTTCTTTTATTTTTTTATCTTTCTTTTTAAGTTTAAGAATTATTTCAGCTAAATCATCAAGTCGTTTTGTTGCAGCAACTTCAGAAGCAGACAAATTGTCAACAACACCCTTTGTTCTAGCTAATTGTGTTTCTTGTTTTAAAAAAAAAACATTTTTTACTTTTGTAATTTCTTCAGCATTAGTAGAAATTTCTTCGACATTAGTGGTTATTGCTTTAGTATTAGCAGTAATTACTTGGGTACTAGCAGTAATTGATTCTCCTTGTTTAGCTGATATTTCAACTACAGAGTCAAGATCATTTATTATTTTTTTATTTTTATCATTAAATTCATTAATATCTTTTTGTAATAAACCTGTAAGTTTACTTAAGTCTGTGTATTTTATATTGTGATGTGCATCAACATTACTAATCATATCTACAAGTTGTTTCTTCAAATTTTCTAGCTGATCATTAATTATGTTAATTGCTTCAGTATTAGCAGTAATTAACTCTCCTTGTTTAACTGATTTTTCAACTACAAAGTCCAGTTCATTTTTATGTTCTTCAACTTTAGCATTAAATTCATTAATATCTTCTTGTAATTTTTTTGTAATATTACTTAAGTCTGCATACTTTAAATTATGACGTGTATCAACAGTACTAATCCAAACTCGAAGTTGTTTTTTAAAGTCATCTATTTTAGAATTGAGCTCTTCTTTAAGGTTATCTAATGCTGTGTCATGATCATCACCTCTTTGTGAAGCTGCCTTTTCCAGTTCAGATTTATATTCTGCAAGTTTATTTGAAATTAATTCTAATAAATCTTTATGCTTATTTTCAGTTTCAGTATTTAGTTTATTTATTTCTGTTCTGATTTCTAACTGATACATATTTTGTAACTTTTTCTCAGCTTCAATAATCTTGTCTTTTAGTTCTTCATGTTTAATCATACTATCTTTTAATTCTTGAACTTGACTGTATAACTTTTCAAAATTGGTTCTAAATACTTTTTTTATGTTGTCATCTGTCAAATCAGATTTCTCTTCAAGTTCTTTAATAGAATCAACCATAGCTTTCATTTCTTTTTCAATTTTATCTTGTAATTCAACTATTAATAATGAATTCTTTTTAAAATCTTTTGTTAATTCTTCAATATTCTTTACTTCTGCTTCTAGTGTTTGTTTTATACTTTTAACATCTTCAGGATCATAGTCATCTATTACACTTTGAACTTTTTTAAACACAAATCATTTTGAAACTGCATCCTTGGGTTTATCTGGATCTCCTAGATTGATTATTTCATTACCTCCCATATCTAATGCTCTATTCATTGTGTTATCAAGTTCCTTATTTCTGTGAAGATACGATTCCATTTCCTTTTTAAGTTTCTTGAATTGTTTTTTAGTAGCATAATCACTTAAATCAATATCAAATTTAACTTTACTTATACTGTCAGGTTCACTTATTTGTTCTATATTATTAAAAACTCCCATCTATATAATTCCTGTAAAGTTTTTTCTAAAAAACTTCCTTGGTTTGTCAATATATAAGAAATCATATTTTTGATTTGTTGCATTAGCAAAAGATTTAGGGTTAATATTTTGTTCATTACAAATCATATCATTTTCTCGTTTACCTGGACTTTCAAATAAAATATAATGTGAACAGTTAATACGGATATCTTTTGGTGTTTTATAGTAAGACTGACTTAAATGAATAACACAACAGTTTTTGTGACGTCCTTGATTAAAGTATTTTGTTTTTTCATTCTGAACCTTTTTATCTTCACATACAAAATCATCAAATATTACTACTTTTTGTTTTTCTGATTCAAGATTCTCACAAGGTTCAATTTGGTTGGAATCAGCCAAATATTCAAGTATTTCATTTGGATCTACTTTTATTTTTTTGCAATTTGGCTTAAGTGGTTAATTAAATCTTGATATTTAGATTGTTCTAGGTTTTTAGCATATAAGTATAATTTATCATAATATATAAGAGGTTTTCGAAGTATATGCATTAATGTATTTGTTTTTCCAGATCCAGAAGATCCACATATTAACATTCTAAAACATGAATCTGGCATAAAGGGATAGTGCTTAAATTGTTTAAAGTTATTGGATTTATCACTTTTTGTATCATAATTTGGAATTTCCATTTATATATAATAACACATTATTTACATTATTTTACATTATCTTACATTATCTTACATTATTTACATTATCTTACATTATTATATAAATGCAATAAAAACTTAATGAAATAAGAATAAGAAAAAACTTAGTCGGGCAAAAGATGAGAGCTCTTAGAGAAGAAATAATGAAAGAAAAAATTAAAAAAGCTACAAATCGGGATATGTACACTGAAATTTATAAGCCAATTACTGAAGGAATAGAAAGTCAAAAAGAAAAATTATCAAGTCAGTTAAAAGCATTACCTGGAATAAAACAACAATTAGAGTCACTAGGTGATGAAATTAAAGATATACAAACATACCAGGGTTTACCACAGATATTCCAAGAACCACCACCAATTACATGGTCTCCTGAAGATCATGTGGGTTTGGATACGGATACGGATGATGGTGATGAGTTTGAAGACACTAAAGAATCTCTTGAAGAATCAGAAAAAGAAGAATTGGGAGCAAGACCAAAAGAATTTACAGTTGATCTTAATAAAAAAGTTGATTTAACACTTTTAGATAAACAAAAATATAATACACCACAAGAAGTGTTTGAATTTTTTCACAGCAAATCTAAAGATCCTGATGAAAGAATGACTAGGGAAGAAGTAGAGGGTATCATAGAAAATGCATCAAAGGATATAAAAAAATTGGGTCATAACTCTGGTTCAATAACTAGAAAGAAAAATCCCACAAATTTAGATCTGAAGCAAAAGGAAATAATTATAGCCAAGTCGGATAATTTAAACGAATATAGAAAAACGCTCCGTGATATTCTTAATCAAGGAGAATATGTGGGAAAAGGAATAAAATATCATAACCCATATAAAGTTTCACCAAATTGACAATATGGTAATTTAATTATTAACTTAAATAAACTTTATGGTCAAAACAAATTAATTGCTAAGGATAGAATAACTGGAAAAGAAGTCATTAACACTAAAGTAGATGATGATTTAATTGATTTGATTAATAAAAGATATAACAATAATAAAAACATTCAATTCATTCTAGAAAAATATTTAAAGAATTAACAGAAAAATCAGGATTACCTATCAATAAAAGATCTATGAAATTTAAAAAAGTAATTAGAGGACAAGGTTATGACGTTTGTTCATGTAATCCAGAAGAATTGGTTAATGAGTTGGAGTTAATCTGTGGTTCAATTAATGCTGGAAATAATAATGAAGAACTAAAAAATGAAGGTATTAGAATAATTGACGAATTATTAAAAATGAATTCACTCTTACCAGAACAACATGCAATGTTATATAAAAATTATTTTTCTTGAATTTACACTTTTATTAAAAAGATATGTTTAATAATTATATAAATGGAACAAAAAATAGTATTAAGTTCTGAAACAGTTAAAAATGATGACAAAAATACTCCGAGTGATTTTACAATCAGATTTAGTCGTTCTTTAATTTTAGATAAAAATAAAACTTATGTTGTTGGTTTGGATAGTATTAACACTATGACCTATTCTTGGCATAATATTAGTGATGAATATGACAATAAAAGAATTCGTTATAATAATGGTAAGGGTGAGGATTGGAAAGATATTATATTTACAAATGGTTCTTACAGTTACACAGATATTAATAATTATATTAGGGAAACATTAATAAGTAATGATGATTATGAATTTGATAAATCAGACATTGCTCCAATAAGTTTGGAATTTGATTTAAGTAGTTTTAAGATTTTGATTTCAATTAAAGATAATTTTATGTTGGATTTGGAAAAATCAAATTTTCATACATTGCTTGGATTTGAGAAAAAATTTGTAAGCAAAACTGAATGGGGAACTACAACACCAAATATAACTAACTCTGTGGATACAATTTACATTCATTGTGATCTTATTGATAATTCACTTGTTGATGGTAATTTCAGTGATATTATTTATGCTTTAAGTACTGCAGATTTAACAAGAGCTTATCCATTTACAAAAGAACCACAAAGACTTCGATATTCTGAAATTAATAAATATATTATAAATTCAATTAGAATATATATTACAGATGTATTTGGTAGAATAATTAATTTTAATGAAGTTGAAACAAGTTTTACACTAATTTTAAAAGAAATATAAATTTTAGTTTTATATAATGTACAAGAAAGTTTATGACAAAAATAAAGGAATATTTATTTATGTTGATGCTCACACAGGAAAAGAAATCATACACGGTACAGGTATTTTTGACACTTTAACAAAACTGTTTTCAAGTTCAGCCGCATCTTCAATTAGCACAGCTGGAAAAAAAGCTCTGGAAACAGCAGGAAAAGCAGCACTTGAAAGTGGAACAAAAAAGGTTGGAACAGAAGTTGGAAATTTAGCTGCTAATAAAATTGTTGAAAAATTTAAAAAGAAACCTGCTCCGGCAGTTGGTAATTTAATTGCTAAGGAATTACAAGAAAAGAATAACAGTAAAAATAATGATAAAGAGGAGGATATTCATATGAGAATAAATAGAATATTGTCAGGATCTGGGACTTCAGCTCAGCGTAAACGTATTAACAGATTAATTTATAAAAAATAAAATAATATATAATATATACATGTCTAGAACAAAACAATATTGTGAAAGATATGAATTAACTCCTATTCAATTAGATACAACTTTAATATCTGTCTTGGGAAATAATGTTAAGCAACAAAAAAACGGATATCATTTTACAATTAATGATAGAAGCTCATATTTTGATTGGTTTAATGCTTATTTTGAAGTAAGTTTTAAAGTAAATAAGCTTGCTAATGGTAATAATTATGGTGTTGGTGGAGATGATAATCACATTGCTCTAATTAATAATGCAGCTTCATTAATTGATCAGTTAGTGGTTAAACAAAATGGAAAAATTGTATATGATTGTAATAATTTATATAAGGTAGTAAATGTAAAGAGTTTGGTTGAATTGTCTGAAGATTATGTAAAAACAACTGGAACAAACGAATATATTTATTTAGATACTACTGTTACTGCTGAGAGTAGGAATGATCAAGCTGGATATAATAGTGGTTTTGCTTCTAGGAAGACAGCAATCCAAGGTGGTAATGAGGTAAATGCTAAAATTCCATTAAATAATTATTCATTTTTTCAGGGTTTAGAAACTAATATTTTACCTCCAAGTCAAATTCAAATAACACTGCAGCTAACAGATGATGATGAATTAATTTTTAGAGCTAATGCTGCTGATGCTGGTAGAGTAATTGTAACAAAATTAATTCTATGGGTTCCGCGTTTGATTTTCAATGAATTTGGACTTAATTTAATTTCTGAAAGATTTACAAAAGCAAGATGGTCATACCTACGGGAAATGGTGACACAATCAACTGATACACAACAGATTAATACAACTTTTAGAATAACGGCTGGTGTAACAAAACCACAACATGTATTTGTTTATTTACAACGACCTGACAAAAGTAATTCACAGAAACATAATCTACATTTATTAGATACATTTAAAATTAATGCAGCAGATGAGGATTACACTTTGAGCTCTTGTCGTCTTGAAGTAGGTAATGGTGTTTTTATCCAGAAACAGAATACACAAGTATATCAAGAATATATGATGATGTAATTAATTATTATTATAAACAAAATAACAAAACTACTGGAAGTCTGCTAAATAGACATAATTTTCAAAAATTGTTTGGATTTGTTCATTTTAACTTGGAATATAAAAAGGAAGTAATAACAGAAGATCCTAAGCAGATTACATTAACAGTTAAGTTAAATACACTTCCCACTGCAAGATATCGTATTTACGCAATTGTATTATATGAGGAAACAGTTGAAATAAATACTATTGGAAATGAACTTGTTATTGTTTAAATAAAATAAATATAAATTATATATAATGGTATCAAATTATATTGAATATAAAGTTAATCTTACAGATGGACAAAAGAAAAATTTAGCACAAGCTTATAATAATAAAATTCGACATACTTTTAGATTAAAACATAAACAATTACGTGGAAACTTTCCTTTACTTTTAACAAAAACACAAATTAATCAAATTAAAAAGCTGTTGCAAATAAGAAGGGATTAGAAATTACAATTTCAAAAAAACAAATGTCCAGTCAAGGTCAAAATGGTGGATTTTTAGGAGCTTTAGCTGGTTTGTTAGGAAAAACAATTCTTCCAATGGCAGCAAAAATAGCTCCAAAAATATTAGCCCCTCTAGGCATTGGTGCTTTGTCTGGGCTGGCCAGTACTGGTGTTAGTAAAATACTTGGAAATGGTATGATTTCGGTAGCTAATGATAAGAAAAATATAATATCACCATATCTTACACCTAATCAAAGAAAGCAACTAGTAGGATCTGGAGTGATTAAATTAACACAAAAACAGAAACAAGACGGTGGGTTCCTGGGTATGCTGGCTGCTAGTCTAGGGATACCTTTGATTACATCTTTGTTAAGTGGTAAGGGACATGGTCAGGGTATACAGATTGATTCTCAGAGAAGACCTTACAGACGAATTCCTATAGTAAAAATAAAATAAAATTTATAAACAAACCAATTTCTAACTTTGAAATTGAACAATGGGTAAAACAATTAAAAATTAAAAACTTTAGGGGTGTATTTAGTAGAAATAATTTATCAAGAGTGAAACTCTCGGAGACCACAGCTTTACCAAAAACAAAATTAAATAAAGAATGTGGAAAAATCAATTTAGATGACTCTGTTGGACCTGGAACACATTGGGTTTGTTACTTGAATACTTTGTACTTTGATCCATTTGGACTTCCTCCACCGAAGGAAGTAATTAATTATATACCTGGGGTTAAGTATAACAACATACAATATCAAGATAAAACAAGTACATTCTGTGGATATTATTGTTTATTTTTCATTAAAATGTTACAAGACAAAGTATCGTTGTATGATTTACTGTATAAAATACTAAAAGTTGATAATGTAAAACAAAATGAACAAACAATTATAAATTATTTTAATAAAAAAGGTTAAAACTATTGTTTTAATTAAAACTTATTAAAACTGTGTTTTTATTTAACTGGAATAATTAATATGATGGGAATATTCAATAATATAAATGAAAAAGTAAATAAAATAGAAAGGCAATTAATAAGAAAACCTCCATTGTTTTTAACATGTTATACCCAAGATACCGATAGTGGATTATTTCAATGGAAAACTGTAAATGCTAGTCCTGGTTTAGTTCAAAATGGTAATAATGTAAGAATTAATTTTAATTGCATTTTAATTATTCTTGTTGATGCAATTAAATTAGATAAAGGAGAAGCTAAATTACAAATAAAAAATAAAGAAAATGTAATTCTTCAAAGTTACAATGCAAAAAATAATAGAAAAAATGAATCTATTTCTATTAATTATGCAAAATAAATGATGTTATTTATATTAATTCTTTAAACGTTATGAATATTCAATTAACAATTTATGGTTCTATAATTTAAGAGTTGATTTAAGAATAAGCTAATGTATCAATACCATTATCAAGAATATATCTTTTATCGTCATAACATGATAAAGATGTTTTTTTATTTATAACATAACTGGAAAGATTGTGTTTATCAGAACGAATAACTTTAAAGGTGTGATTACTTTGGGTTGAATTAAACAAAGTATCTTTGTAATTTTTATGAACTATTGTTTCCTTAACAACAAGTTTTTTAATTCCTTTACATTTTTTAACATTTACTTCGTTTTCTAATAAATATGAATACATTTTACTTCTTAATCCGACAAATTCAACAATGGGAATGCCGGCAGCTTCATCTTTAAATTTTCCATTACTTTTTTATTATTGTCGAAATAAAATTTTGAATTACTATCGTAATCATTATTATCAAATAAATCTTTGTCCTTATAAAAATCCTCATATGCATCTTTGGTTTTTATTTCATAACATAATGAATCAGTGTCAGTGAATAGTAATTTACAATTACCCTCGTACTTTTCCATAATGTAATTATAATGAAAATTATACATTAAATATTTTGATAAATCTAGAATACACATTCCAACATAACAAGGTCTGTTTAATAACAAACTTTCTTTTATTCTATGAATACCAAACAAATTCTTGTTAAACATCGTTGAACTAACAAATGAAGGTTTGGCAATATATTTTAATAAAAGGTTTTCATCATGAGTTAATTTAATATTAACCCTCTTGCGTAAATTCTCCATCGTCTTACCGAATACAGAGTTGTTCATTAACTTAAAAAAGTCTTTTTCAAATGATTTTTTTGCTTTAGATCTTTTTTGAGTATTAAAATCAATATACATTTTTAACCAAGGACTTTCGTCAAAAGTTAATATTTTGTGTATTTTTGTTACTTTTAACCCTAATTGTGTATATAGTTCAAGATTTTTATAATGAACTACATAATTTTGTTTTTTCTTTAAAGTTGGAACTAATTTTTTTACATTACTTTTCCCTATTTCAAATTCTTCTTTAATAGTTTTACTATAGTCAGAAAGCCATTGATCTGGTATTTTAATTTTTTCAGGAGCTAAAGGATAATCATTATGTACAGTATGTAATTCTTTTGGATATTCAAGATCACATTCAACTATAAAGTTAGTTTTACCTTTTGCAATTAATTTCTTGAATTGTTTTTCGAATATAAATTTAAAGTTTCCAGAGGGTAAAGGTTGACACATGGCCCAACCGTAAAGGTTATTGGCGTCAAGGTACATAATGTATTTGCTGTCAAGTTTAGGATCATAATCTTTCATATATTTATTGTTTGCTTTACTGTATCTGTTTGAAATATAACTTATTCCTCCTCTCAGTCCCTTTTCAATAAAAAGATGCATATCAATATCAGTTATTAAATCTAACTTAATTCCAGTCATTTTTAACATTGCATCCCAAGCTAAACCAGGACTACTAAAATAATGCCAAG